>NC_054708.1:68885115-68942615 GCF_016097555.1 Gigantopelta aegis
TTACTCTCTAAGACTGTATGTTAGAATTTACCACAATGTTCGACATCCAATAGGCGATGATTATTAAATAAATGTGCTCTAGTGATGTCGTTAAAAAAACAAACGTTCAAGGGACATTTCTGAGTTTGCTTACATTGTAAGATGTTTCCGACTAATAAAATATTTTTACGATTAATCTTACATATTAAATATATTTTCTTGTTTAGAATATCAGTATCTGTATATTCAATGTGTTGCTGGTCGTCTTAATATTTGTAAGAAGCCCGAACTGGATTTTGTTTTCAAATAATTTCGTACGTACGAAATTTTTTATTTTAGGAAATAAAATAAAATTTAACCTAGTGCAAATATTAGAACGATCAGAAACAGGTTTAATATACAGCCACTAATATAGTATGCAGAAAAATGTATTTGATATGTAATTACAATAGTTAAAATGTCTCTGTTAGTCGATAACATCTTTAAAAATGCAGAAAACTCAGGAATGTCCCTATAGGGTATATACTACCAAATCAAATCCCATAGACGACAATAGTAACATATGTGGCTAAAACTCCTACCTGCAACGTATCAACCGACATAAACGCCACGGATATAAATACTACCACCCCTTACACTTAAAGTGAATCAGAAAAAAATGTGGGTCAAGCTGCTCGTTTCTGAGATAACTGGTAGCGTCTATGACTACCCTAGTTTCGCACAAAATTCGAGTACTTTTTTTTACAGGTACCCCATACATGTTTCAAGCACAAGGCTACTTGACACATCGGTACTAGATGAAATAAAATTGCACATTTTTTTTTTCACAGATGAAACTATTATTTTTTACAACCAACACACTCACATTTATAACCAATCACAGGACTTGTGGTGTTCACTTCTCTATCAAAAGTTGGGTGCACCTCGAACTTTGACCCAGCCGGAAGTTATTTGGTTTAGTACTACCTATACTGATAACATACATTTTTCAAAGAGTGTCCAGCTATGTGTCTTTATGACAACCAGGATCTGGTGTATTCTGACATAAACTGACAACCTCACTGAAACTGTTGTTTGTACAGTGCAACCTAATATAATGTACACCTCAAAAAGCATATATATTGCATATAGTTTTGTACAAATGCAATATATCATATTAAACAACAAAATGTTTAAAAATAAAACTCCTGAAGATATTTACTTTCAGTTGGGTGTGTGTACTCAGGTATATATGTAGAGACAACAAAGATAGTCAGAGTGCCTCTACCCCTTTAAAGAATTCCATTAAAACACATGCACTTGATTGACCCCTAGATTATGAAGACCTTAACAGGCACATCAAAGAAATATCAGTATTAAAAAAATACACTGTCTGAGGAAGGAAACACAAACATGACTGTACCTGTATGAAGTAATGACTTAATGTTCTGAACATTAGTGTGCTGGGTGTGGGTGTCTTCAAGTTACCAGGTGTGGAAATTTCAAATCCATCGGCCATGCTGATTTTCATAATGAACCATCAAAACTATTGGCAGCCACCAATATTCCTGACTATATTTTATTGATAGCTCCTACTGTAGTTGGAGGTTTTAATAGTTGTGATATCTGGAATAATCATGCAGCTTTAACACATTTATATTTGATTAATTACTGAAAAAAACAATTTTTAAATGACAAAATTACCCGAACATCTATATATTTTCTTGCATTATTTTCTAATCCGGATGAATACAATATGTGCATTAGATGTATTCCTACAATCTGTAATCCAGCATTTTATTTAGCTAGTAACATTAGGTAATACAGCTTTAACAATAAAATAAATTATCAACTTAATCCAAGGCAGATAATCAAATCTGAAAAAATTGGTTCTGAATCTAGTATAAACTCAAATTGCTTTTCATGAGAGCTAACTAAGTGATTATTAAGAAAAAAAAATTATCTGGAGATCTAAGTATATGTTTAACAACCTTATTGTTATGTACAAATAAGAACAGAAGGCACAATAGTAACAAGAAATTTAATTATGTTTTTGGTAAAGTTTTTCTTCAAATTTACTTTAAATTTTGCATAAAACTACAAATTTGTCTAAAATATAACTTAGCACCCTATAAATATGTCAAAATTACAATAAAAATCAACTTCTTTACAAATTTGAGTTTTCATAATTTCATACATAAGAAATTAACAATGTTAATGGAAACTAAAGACATTAACCCACCATTGGAAATGCTATTTTTAATATAAAAATAAATTGCTATTAAAATCTTAGTTCAGGTTGCCTATATATAATACTATATTTAAGAGCAGTTGTATATGGCAAATCAAATACCATGTAAAAAGAAATTATTGAAATCTTTACAGTATGAATTATAGGCCAAAACCAACTTTTCCTCAGTGCTAACTTTGATTCAAACTCCATTCAGGGCCATGTACAGAGATTATTGTCAAGGTCAAGGTCATTGTGAACTTGCATGATCGAGTGATGGCTAATTAATCAACCAGTATAGTTTAATTAAATAAAATGACAAAATCATAATATTTTTTATTATGCACTGAATATGTGCTATAGGGTGTATACTACCAAATCAATTCCCATAGACGACAATAGTAACATATGTGGCTAAAACTCCTACCTGCAACGAATCAACTGACATAAACGCCACGGATATAAATACTACCACCCCTTACACTTAAAGTGAATCAGAAAATAATGTGGGTCAAGCTGCTCGTTTCTGAGATAACTGGTAGCGTCTATGACTACCCTAGTTTCGCACAAAATTCGAGTACTTTTTTTTACAGGTACCCCATACATGTTTCAAGCACAAGGCTACTTGACACATTGGTACTAGATGAAATAAAATTGCACATTTTTTTTACCCAGATGAAACTATTATTTTTTACAACCAACACACTCACATTTATAACCAATCACAGGACTTGTGGTGTTCACTTCTCTATCAAAAGTTGGGTGCACCTCGAACTTTGACCCAGCCGGCAGTTATTTGGTTTAGTACTACCTTTAACTCTCATGAATACAGCTTCTTGAAGAAGACCCCGAGACCACACCCAAAAAACCTGACCTCAAAGTGTCCCACAAACTATTAGTAGTCTATTTTCTTGGGAGAGCCTGCTCCAAAACCTTTTAAGCTTCATGTAGACTGCATGCGGAGCGGGCGTGCGGTGCGGCTAAAAAAAAAAATCGAAATGCATTAGGTTCAATGAGAGCGTCCAGACGGCATGCGGACGCACGCGTGAATCTGCAAAACGCATGCGATCAACAACAATGAAATAATCGTATAATATTATGGTGTATATGTCCAAATCTCAAGCCGCAGTTGCATCAGACACAACGGTCGGACCGCACGCACGCGCAGCATACAGTCTATATGAGCCTTTTGACATTCTAGTGTTCCATCCCCCAGAATTTTGCTCACGGTATGGCCCTGAATTCGTTTCATTAAAAAGTGCACTACTTAATTACCCCCTGTAATTTCGCCTTTGAGTAACATTTCCAGATACTCTCCGTTCTTTTTGTTCTCGTTTCGAAGTCACAGTGATATTAATCGAAAGAGAATCCTTTGTTTCCAATCAGTTATATTCGTAGATTACTATATCGATTAAGTCTCTGACGTTCGTTCCCAAGATACGTTCCTTTTCTCTTTCGCATACAATGGAATCGCAGCGACTTACAAATACGGGTTTACTAAACATGGTCATAAACTGTGACAGCAAAAAGCTGCCCTATCCACAGCGTTGTAACAGGTGTGCACACGTATTAAAGTATGGGCGAAACGTAGACCAGGGGTAAAGCGCTTGTCTGATGCGTGGATGGCCTAGGATCGATACCCGTCGGTGGGCCCATCGGGCTATTTCTCGTCCCAGCCAGTGCACCACGACTGGTATATGAAAGGTTGTGGTATGTGTTATGCTGTCTGGTGTATATAAAATATCCCTTGCTACAAATGGAAAAATCTAGCGGATTTCCTCACTAAGATTATGTCAGAATTACCAAATGTTTGACCTCCAATAGCCGATGATTAATAAATCAATGTGTCCTAGTCGCGTCATTAAAAAAGTGAAACTTTAACTTTATTAAAGTAAAGGTGGAATCCAGCTCGATCGGTAGGGCGCTCGCGTGATGCACTTAGGTCGTAGGATCGAAACTGTCTCGTTGGATTCGTTCTCTGACTGGATTTCTCCCATCCCGAACAGTGCCCCACGACTGGTATATCAAATGCCGTGGTGTGTGACGTCCTGTCTGTGAGATCCCTGATAATGAAACAAAAAATGTAGCAGATTTCCTCTAAAACTACGTATCGGAATTACCAAATATTTAATATCCAGTAGCCGATGATTAATATATCTATATTTTCTAGTAGTGTCTTTAAACAACACATTATAACACATGGGTATCCAAGTAATGACGACTCCGCTACTTCGCCACCAACGTAATTAAATTTCCGGATGTCACAACTGGGATGATGCAAGCCAGACCGTATTAAAATAGTTTGAATGCGACAGGTAACCCCAGGATTTCCCTGTACACCCATTACAAACTTCCGCTTTGTTTCCTCTGGCGTCTAATCGCTGGGGTGAGGGCATCCAAATACCCACCATAAAAAATCCTATTACATTTGTAAGACATAGACTTCGGAAACGGGGGTAGGGGTTGGGTGGTCAGGGAGGGCACTGCCCCCCCCCCCAACTCTAAAACTGGGGGGCCACAATAATTTGTCCACTTCTGATGTGTATGAATACCATTCAGATATATTATATGTACGAGTCTAAGACATGCATTTGTTTTGTTTTGTTTTGCCTTTTCTTCTTTTGTTTGTGGTTTTTACAAATATTTTTTGTTTGTTTTTATGTTGTTGTTTTTTTGTTTTTTTTGTGGGGTTTTTTTTTTTTAATTTTTTTTTTTTGGGGGGGGGGGGTTGGAATGGTGGTGGAAGTTGTTTTTTGTTCTTGTTTTGAGGTTTTTGCCGTGGGTATATTTGTTTTTAACAAGTGGGTCTTGACCACGTGCAATTACCTGTTCTATGATGAAAGTACAGAATAATCTATCTCGACTGGTTGGCAAGAAAACTACCAAGGCTACCAATAGATAGTCAACATCCTGGCCCGAATCTCTGTGACGCCGAGGAATGTGTCATGTCAGTAGTTATGCGCTTAATATGGGTAATCAAGGTTGTTATCAGTCGGGAACCTGCCAGGACTTGGAACTCTTGTTTTGTGCGTGCAACTGAGCAAAGTGTCTCCAGACGAGCTTTCGGTGCGCCTAAAACAATAAGCGATTGCAGAGATAGCTGAGGCTGGCTGAAGACCAGTGCCAATTAGTTATGCTACAAATAATCAGATAAAATGCAAGACCACGATAACTACATTCTCAACCTGCCGCCATGCTAGTTACACGTCGACGTAAACATGGGCTACAGAATGTGAATAAATCCATAACACTTGAATTTCCTTTCCGTCTGCTCCTTCATATTATTACCGTTTCCTCACCCTTTGGGCTCTTTTCTCGGTGCAGGTGTGGGCAAAAGCATATATCACACCTACGATGAAGGTGCCTGAATATTAAGTGGTTAGAAGCACGAATAACACACCGGCCACGGTGGTGTAATGGTCAAGCCATCGGACATAAGGCTGGTAGGTACAGGGTTCGCAGCCCGATACTGGTTGCCATCCAGAGCGAGTTTTAACGACTCAGTGGGTAGGTGTAAGGCGACTGCACTGACTTCTCTTTAAACTAAAACTAACAACTAATCATTAAGCCACTGACCTGGACAGACAGCCCCTATAGCCGAGGGGTGTGCCTAGGACAACGTGCTCGAACCTTAATACGATATAAGCTCGAAAATACGTTGAACTGAAAGAATGAATGAACGAATAACAGAACAGAACCACATTTTATCTCTTTCAGATCGCCAAATGATAATATTGTAAACTGATATATATATATATATATATATATATATATATATATATATATATATATATGTGTGTGTGTGTGTGTGTGTGTGTGTGTGTGTGTGTGTGTGTGTGTGTGTGTGTGTGTGTGTGTGTGTGTGTGTGCATGTTTAGAGTAACAGCTGCAATGTAATATGAACAAACCATACTATATACTAATTTATTATGACATATGGTAATAGAAATAATACATCAATAATTATTATAAAAGAATAATTTTAAAGACAGCAATCTACTCTAGACATGAAAAATATAATGAATCAATGTAATTATGTCGTATAAATGCATTTATAAACAGCGTATACATGTATAATTTCTTTACAACTGATTACATTTATAATTAAATAGCTGATGAAAATTTGAAGGTGTTAGGTCTGTTGTGGTAGTATCTGTTAAGATACGTTGATCTTTAATGATATTCGTCACCTAAAGCAGTGTTACAAAGAGGACATAATTCTGTCTTGTCTTTCAATGTTTTGCAATTGGCCAGTTTCAATTGGTAAATAATTATTGTTAGTGAGGGTATAGACGAAATCAGACCTATAGTTCATCCCATCCTACAAAAATGTTTTGTTTTTTTTGTAAATAATTTTAGTCTTGTTTGATGCTAAAAAAGCAAACATGTTTTTAAAATACCTCCATCTCTATGTTTGTGTGCAATTTAAGAAATAATCGGCTCAGAAATAAATAACTTGTAGTAAAGTATATTCCCTGTGGGAATGACTATAATAAGTTCCTCAAGCCGATTTTCACTGAACGTTAGAAAACAATTTTTACTGGTTCCCACAGTGGTCATTCGGTATAGCGTGCAGCGTAAAATCCGGTCTAGCAGGTATTAGCGACAAACGGTTGGCAGAACTTGCCACAGGTCTTTCACCTTACCTTGAACGTATCTGGATTTTAGGTCAAAATGGTCTTGAATAATGATGTTTTCCGTCCCGATCTCGATCTGATCCGTCTACGCATTTTCCGGAATTCTGATTGGTGGAATTGTTCATACATGTATCTTGATGAACTCCAACACATGCCATTAAGGCGCGCTGCCACGAACTACTTTATTGTAAAAAAAAAACCCACAAGACAAAAAGAAAAAAGAAAAAAGAACAAAAATCTTAATCAGACGCGTGTCCATGGGATGCGTTTCTGTTGTCAAAGACCCCCGCTTTTCAAGCGAATTTTCTCTTTTTGTAATGTATCCCCTCCCCTCCCTAGAACCGTCGCTCAACATAGGCTAGACCCCTATCTGCATAAATGTCTGCCCACACGCCTGATACTTCTCGTGATTTAAAAATCACTGCCAATATCATGTAAAAAATAAATTACATTATTATTATTTCGTCATATACATGTACGCGCGTATTGAATTAAACACTACAGCGATGTCAATATTTTTGTTACGAGTCATGAACTCTCACGCTGTGAAAACAAGAAAACCCTGAAGCAAATATGCATAGATATGTACTTCAATTTACTAATACACTAAAAAAGAACATAAACATCTGGAAACTAGCGAGTAACTCTCTGACCCAGAAGGAATTATTATCACGGCTCCCATCTAAATTACTTCCGATTGATTTGCCATGCTAATAGAACAAGTGTTGTAATTCATTTTAAAGAGTTGCTGTCTGGAGATGTTGGTAATGGCGATATGTCATCGGCTAACAAGCACGTCAAACATCAGTGTACAAAAGACACGATGATATCTACATACTTGAACATACAGAACATAACAAATACCTTCACACAAACATCACCTCGCATAAATCTTGTTTCGTGACGCGTTCCCACTCACGTATTTTGAAATCGTGTGGAGTTTGTTTCACGAGACGGCAACATCTAATTGTGTGACTTAATATTTATTTTATATTTGCATGAGGTGAAGATAATTCTTCCATTTTTAATTTTCGGCGATATTTTAAAATATGTATTTACGGGTGTCTCTGCGTGTGTTTGTATGTTGTTGTTGTTGTTGTGGTCGTTGTTGCTGTTGTTGTTTTTGTTTGCTTTGTTTAGTGGGTTTTTTGTGGTGGATTTTTGAAAAAAACTAATTATTTTTTAATTGTCTTTTCTTTTTCTTTTTTTTTTGGGGGGGGGGGGGAATTTGTCATCATTTACCTCTGAGACGTGAATTCGTAACTGAAATGAAGACTAGCGCTAATCTATTTTAGAGGGTACTTTAACGTTTCAACATCACAGACTCTTGTTTTATTATATTTTATCTTTATGGAAATGTGTTAAATAGAGGATATTTCATGTTATTTGTGAATTATGCTTTATATCTCATCGAGTGAAGTTTGCAATCATATCTCACGAGTCGCGCTTGCGCAACGAGTGTGATATGATTGCAAACTTCACGATACATTTTCTATTTATTATATAACTTTTGGCAATTTACCTTTATTTTTAAAATGCCAGCAGCAAAAGAGTTCCGGCTACGATACATTTTAGAGCGAACTAGTGAACATTTCACTCTAAAATGTGTTATCGTCACTGAGTGACTGATAACACTTTCATTTCACTGACATTTTAAGATATTATTTCACTAAATGTTATATAATAAAGGTTCACAGATTAACCAAACTGGTATCCATTTCCTCAAATTAGAGTCTGCAACTACAAAGGGATACGTTTAGCGATCGCGTTTCTAAGATGTCCACATACAAAGTTAACAATAAACAACAACAACATACAATGTTTCTAAAGAGGAACTGACAATCCAGATATTGGTATATGTTTTCTTGTACCATTAACTGGTACGATATAGCATTCGTTGGGTTGGTGTTTTATACGTATATATCGAAACTAAATTTCTAAAATGAAAACACGCTGAGTTAACTGCAAATAAAAGCAGCTTATAGGTAGTACAAAACCAAATAATTTCCGGTTGGTTCAAACTTCGAGGTACACCCAACTTTTGATAAAGAAGTGAACACCACAAGTCCTGTGATTGGTAATAAACAACCTCAACATAACTGTTGCTCTTGGCCACAGTCTGACATCTCCAGTGACTGAGCTGAGGACTGTCAGTTGACCATACATCATCATATGCTTCAGTGATATTATAACACTTGTCTCCCTCAACAGGGGATACACGCTCCCGTATCTCCGCTCTGATACCTACACCGAGGGAATGAAATGTAAATTTGATTAGTCGATAGTTTGACGAAATCTCAGCTGAAAAATGGTTGGGGAGAGACGTAGCCCAGTGGTAAAGCGCTCGCTTGGTGCGCGTTCGGTTTGGGATCGATCCCAGTCAGTGGGTCCATTGCGCTATTGCTCGCTCCAGCCAGTGCAGCACGACCCGTACACCAAGGCCGTGGTATGTGTTATCCTGTGTATGGGATGGTGCATATAAAAGATCCATTGCTGCTAATCGAAAAGAGTAGCCGATATCTGTGTGGTCCTAAACCATACGTCCGACGCCATATAACCGTAAATAAATGTGTTGAGTGCGTCGTTAAATAAAAAAATTTCCTTCCATTTCACATATTACAATAGTGTACCGAGAAGCGAAATTTGTGAGCATGTGGATGACCTCATTTCGCCTACACGCAAAACTATTGTCTGTGTATACAATACAAGACTACAGAATTACAAATAATTTCAGTCTTTTTTGTTTTGTTTTGTTTTACATTTCTTTGTCCAGTGGTCGCAGACACAAAGTGCCACGTGATTTATGGGAGAACTGGCCTAATTAACAGGAACCCATCCGTTGTGGCTTTTGTTAACATCCGCAGTCCAATCTATCGGAGACCCATTAACAAAGCGTTATGACTCTGGGACAAAACCGCCGTGGATAGCTAGCGGATTCTCCCCAAGTGCTCACCGCTGCGTGCTTCCTTATTTTGCCTATTTGGTTGCGTCCACTAATTACGAAGAAATAGTTAATCAGACACGACGATAGCCCAGCTTACACACAATGACTGTTCAATAATGACCCGGCAGCCGCGTGTATGCCTTCTTTGACACGGTAATAATCCGTTTTGACCACACTGCTTCAAACACCGTGTTTAAAAGCTTTAACATTTCTTATTAATTCATCAAGCACAGGTAATGAGGAATCTGGTTCATTGCTTGACGCAACGGGTCTGTTCCATGGTGCCGAGGTGTGTTGAATTACAATATCTCTGTTGACAAAAGAACTGTGTATCATAACATTCTATTTATGTGTTAATATGGACATCGATTCCGTAGAATTCCTAGATTCATAGCGCTGAGATTTTTGTTATGAACCAAATTTTTCGTTTAGTAATCGTTAACACCGCTTGCTAATTTGACCTTCCGAATGTTACAGTACATAAAAAAAACGCCAGAATTTACTCATTCAAAATACTAACTGACTACCGTTTTTTTTTTTTTTTTAAAGTATCTCACAAATCGTGTTGCTATTTTTAACACAAAACAACTAAATCAAATTGTCGTAACCAAGGCCACATTTCTACACAATGCATTCTACTGCATTGACTGCATTCATTAATTAATTAATCACAGTTAAAGTGACAGTCTTCAAACACTGCATCGTATTTTTCACTATTGGAGCCGACTTTGATAACTGATATCAGACATTACTTATATTGTATTGTTTAGATTATCCATTTCTCTACATCCGGAGTGTCTCTGGTCATGTTGGTGTTTCTAATACCACGAAATACATTTTTCTTATTTGAGGAAAAAAAACCCTCGTATCTCAGAGAAGTACGTTATAGAGACGATCTCTAGTTTATTTTAAAGGATATTTCCCCGTTTCAACGTCACAGATTCTTGTTTCACCTAGTTGTAACTTTATCCAAATGCCCCTGCGCGTGCTGTAACCTCACCGTGGTGCAGGGGTGTAACATTCTCTTTGAGAATGGCCAATACAGCACAAAATTGAAGTTTTGAGTAAAATTCAGTATCCGTAAAATTCTGTGATATTTGGGTTTTTGTACAGTTCTTTACACTGTTCTTTACACTGTTTTTGTTTAAACCTTGAATTTTTATATTGATGTTGATCATCACTTTATTTATTTGCATTACCATAGTTTGACACCCAATAGCCGATGTATTTTTTCGTGCTGGGGTGTCGTTAAACATTCATTCATTCATTCATTCATTCATTCATTCATTCATTCATTCATTCATTATCCAAATGTGTAGTTTTACGTTATTAGATTAACCAAACTTCATGGTCTGAAACTAGAACCTGTGACTTTAACAGTCACGGTACTTGCGTTCACGAGGCGTGTATCACAAATCACGAGAAACGAGGCGTGTATCGCAATTTACGAGAAGCGAGGCGTGTATCGCAATTTACGAGAAGCGAGGCGTGTATCGAAATTACGAGAAGCGAGGCGAGAATCGCAAAGTACGAGAACGAGGAGTATATCGCAAATTACGAGAAGCGAAGCGTGTATCGCAATTATGAGACGCGAGGGTGTATCGCAAATTGCGAGAAGCGAGGCATATGTCGCAATTTACGAGAATCGAGGCGTGTATCGCAAATTATTAGAAGCTAGGGTGTATCGCAAATTACGAGAACCGAGGCGTGTATCGCAATTTACGAAAAGTGAGGCGTGTATCGCAGTTTACGAGAAGCGAGGCGTGTATCAATATTACGAAAAGCGAGGCGTCTATCGCAGAAACGAGAAGCGAGGCGTGTATAGCAAATTACAAGAAGCGAGGCGAGTATCGCTATTTACGAGAAGCTAGGCGTGTATCGCAAATTACGAGAAGCGAGGCGTGTATCAATATTTACGAGAAGCTAGGCGTGTATAGCAAATTACAAGAAGCGAGGCGAGTATCGCAAATTACGAGAAGCGTGGCGTGTATCGCAAATTACGAGAAGCGAGGCGTGTATCGCAAATTACGAGAAGCGAGGCGTGTATCGCAAATTACATGAAGCGAGGCGTGTATCGCTATTTACGAGAAGCGAGGCGTGTATCGCAAATTACCAGAAGCGAGGCGTGTATCGCTATTTACGAGAAGCGAGGCGTGTATCGCTATTTACGAGAAGCGAGGCGTGTATCGCAAATTACAAGAAGCGAGGCGAGTATCGCTATTTACGAGAAGCGAGGAGTGTATCGCAAATTACAAGAAGCGAGGCGTGTATCGCAAATTACGAGAAGCGAGGCGTGTATCGCAATTTACCATAACCGAGACGTGTATCGCAATTTAAGAAAGGAGAGGTGTGTATCGCAAAAACGAAAAGCGAAGAAATATTTGCTATCAGGTTCTCAGAGAACGGGCAGATTATATATATATTTATTTATTTATGGGCAGTTTCACGGGAAAGTTTGCATAAAGAGTCTCACTGGGACAATAAAATGAACTATGCAGCATTCTCTAAAAAAAACAATATTTTTAAAAAGCAATATGACTAGTGAAATGTTTTATAAAAAAATTGGACCTACAGGTGTTACGGTTTATAAAATAATCAGTGATATGATTACATGCACAGCATAAAAATATGAGGACACATAGGTACAGCATAATCATAAGCTTTTATGTGATACATTTCTAAAGATAAACGGAGGTGTTGTTTTTAAAATAGGAAACTGTTAAGAGTAACTATGTTTTCATTAATAAGCCCAAGGATTTGACGTTTTCTGATGATTTTTGGTAATATTTTAGCAATATTCTTATATTTAAAAATGATTTATGTTAACAGAAACCATTAAATATTAATCTTCAAACAGAATGTCTATAACTGAATTAGAAAAGAAATTTCAATATGTTTTTTAGAATACCGTACTAGCTAAAAATAATGTTGATTGCATTAGTATTAGCAGTAATATAAGCTTTCAAACAATGCAGTGTGAAAATGGCAATTTCGTTTAGGAGGGGACTTTTTTTTAACATTTAGATTTCAGTTAAATAAATTAAGACTGCTCTTGATCTTTTTAAAACATTTAATTCATAATTGTATTAGGAAATAATATTTGATATGAATCTGTATGTAATGGTGTAATTAGATAATTAACATTGAAAGATTACCTGTCATTCATATGTACACTACTGCATACAAGACACACAATCTACTTAGCTTGTAATGCCCTTATTTGCCAGCTTTATTTTGTAATATTTGGATTTTACGTCCTGCAACTGTGGCAGAATAAAAGGCTCATGTCCGTCAACCGTTAAAGGTCCAAGAAAGATGAAACAACTTTCTAAGCACTCCACTCCGACAGTCTGGGAGGACCTTGTCCGTGGCCATTTAAATGTTGATGTCACTTTACACTCATGAAGGAATTTCATACAAATATGATCACCTTCAAGCACTTTACACTTGCATTGTCAGGGCTTCTAGATTATGGTAGTCCCACTCCCATGGCTAGTGATATTCATTGTTGGGCTAGTAAATAGCTACTACTGCCATGCCCGACGACTAGTGAATTATTTCTGGTCAAATGTTGCAGTTAAGTCTACTTTGTAAATATGAAAGTCCTGCCCCCATCCCATCTCCCAATGTTAGTGGGTTTTTTAGCTCTGTCTCCCTCTTTAGGTGTTATATCCGATTATTACTATTATTTAGCAAAATTATATTAACTTAAAGTAAAGTAGGGCTAGTACATTTTTAAAGTAAAGTAATTGTGGCTAGTACATTTTTAAAAATCACTGATCCCATGGCTAGTGGATTTTATAAAAATTCTAGACGCCCTGATTGTGTATTGGTTATTCGTCCAATGTAATAACCCTCGTCATAGTAAACAGTATTCTTAAAAAACATCAGATTCTGTAATAATATGAACTGACCTGCATTAAGCAGCCACCTGTATTAAACAACCACCTGTGTTAAAAGGCCAAGTTGATATATGTCCTCCTTATGGTGAATGTTTAACACAGTTTGACTGTATTTATACGCATGGCAGAATAAAGAACCAAAATTGATCACTGCACAACTTTTCAAGTGTGACAGAATAATAAACAAAGCTGACATCTCTCAGTCAAACCCACTAACACCTGCAGATTGTCAACAAATGTCTCAGACTTCCATACAAGTCACATCTACATAGCAACACCCAGACTGTCAATATCAAATCTGCTCAGCTTTAACATGTTGTAAAATGTCCTTTCCGGAACTTGAACATTGTGACATAAAATTACCACTGCATCAGTGAATTAATAGTTAATTTTAAATGAGTTTAAATCATACATATAAGCATTTTGGGTTTTGGGTGGGTTTTTTTTTAATTATCTCAAATAATGCATCATATCTCACAACCCTTTTACAAAAAATATATCAAACAAACTTCATATATATTATCAAATTGGTATAGAATTGTATTTTGTATCCATTCAAGTAAATATATTGATAATGTAATGCAAAAAGATGTTTAAATATACATGTTAAAATTGTGTTCAGGAGGGGACATTTTGTTTAACATGCAAAATCTTGTGTATTTACATAACTACAATTCACACAAACACAATAATTATACAAATTAGTTTTTGTAGGCTATTTATTATGCATGTACTATATGATTAAAGTTTTGTAACCTGCCTGTATATATTTATTTGACCCATGTTTAGGAGGGGACATTTTTTAACGGAAATTTTTAGGCTCTATGTTACAATAAATATCTCAAAGTAAATAACAAATTTACATCGATTTTTATTATTGTGATTATAGTAAATCAAAAATAATTGTTGTAAAATGTTATTTGAATTATTTATAGGTCAATGTTCTTAACAGGACATCTTCAAAAAATGTTTAACGGAAAACAGGGTTAGTTCTTTAAAATACTGTAAATTTATAACACAACATCCAGTTTTGATATGGTTGGTAAAAAAAAGTTTACCAGTAGTCTAGTATTCAAATACATAAAAATAAAAGTATCTATTTCACATTACATTATTATTAAAATAGTGATGGAATAATGCAACAATGCAAATGAGACTCGTAAATGTGTTACTTTGATATATAAATATTCACTACTTGATGAAAAATCAAGTTATTGCAATAAAATGTGGCTGTAGGTTGCTATACCATTCACACAGGTACCTATAAAATTTCAGTAGAATAGAGCTTTAAATTTTAAAGTTATGAAAATTTTATTCCAATCAACGAGCAGTGCAACCTTTCCCGTGAAACTGCCCTTATATATATCGCTCTTTCTATATGCCAATCGTGGAGCAGTGATTGGAAAAGTTAACGTCCCTATAGATATCCTATGATGGATGGACACCGCGACACATCGCGCCATTAAACTAAGTCCTGCTCCATAAAAATATTAGGGAGCACGTGTAAACTCTATATCAACAACGATCAGATATTAATTGATATGCGTGACAAGCGATGCGCCTCTACCCAAAGGGACGTCGTAAAGTACACACTTGTAGCGAATGTGGGTAATTATCTACATAAATAAACGCGGTTTTTTATATCCATAATGGTTTACTGGGCGATGGGGATTAGAGAGACTTATTAACAAGAAGGTTTTGGCTGCAAAACAAATTTGCCGTGGGTGAATGCGCGGTTCTGCCAATCAACCAGACGACAAGAACTCGTTAGAACTTGCAGAAGGCAATACTGGAAGGGACACACAAGCGCCAGCGTTAACGCTATATACCAGTCTGCTAAATAAACATACCTGCTTTAAGTAAGTACGTGTATAATAACAGTTCTGCTAATTTAACTTTGAAGATTCGGGAATAAAACTGGTGTTTCTCTTTCAGTTGCTTATATTACTGGAGGGAATCACCATAGAATATGTTCATTGATGCTTTAAAGGGCCAATCCTGAATTTGCTTCCATTGTAAGATGTTTCAGACTAGACGAGCTTTTTGATGGCAGGCATTACTTATTTCTTATTTAGAGTATCAATGTCTGTATAAACAAGTTTTTTTCTGTCGTCGTAATGTTTGTGGTAGCCCAAATTAGATTTTACCTTCCAATAACTTCGTATATCCGAAAACATCTGATATATATTAGGAAGTAAAATGAAAAATGCATCCTGCAAAACATCAGCACACGGCCACTAACACATTGCCTATACAGACTCTGTTTATCGGAACATTCTTACAATGGTTGCAAACAGGTCAGGTCAGGTCATAGGGTTTAACGGGCACGTTCAGAGGAAGCTGATGTAGCGCACGCCTGGCATGGAATCAGGTGTCGACCCATGCCGGCTCCTCCGTCCAGGGCAGGGAAGGGTTTGATGTGGGTGGGTGGGGGGGGGGGGGGGGAGAGTCACCGCCCGCGCTGGCAAGTGCAAGAGAACGCCAGCAGCACGACCAAGGTCGGTAGCTGGCGGGGACACGTGTGGTGCTATTGAATTGTGAATGTCCTGTAGAATAAAGACCAAAATATTAAGGCTGCTCAGTTTTTATGAGGTAAACAAAAAACATTCCCTTTATATCAATGTCTGTATAACAGCGGTGCTTCATTACCTAACCTTGTTTAAGTGGATTGTAAGCACGAAAATAGACAGAGAAAGCTATCATCAACGTGTCAAAGTTATCCGTTAATGAATATGAATAGTTGTAAACGTGATCTCATCAAACACCCAAGCGATCAATCATAACATATTTCCGATCGCCTTTTATATGATCATCATACTTGCATCTGACACCAAAGCAAATATGATCAGCACGTGTGGATCAATTTCCATAAACATTAGTTCATGTAGCCTTAAGTCTTTTTTATTCTTATTGAATAAACCTTGTTTGAAGGTCTAATAGGCAAACAGCTGTAAAGATTTTTGCCTGAAGAGGCAGCTACCCGTCCACCTTTCAGATATACGAGTTCATTAGAGTTCGATGTGGAAGAGGTTTTTACAATACTTCGTAAAATAGCTCAGTGGTAGAGCGCTCGCCTGAGGTGGCACGAGTCATAGGGTCGACCGTCCTCGACAGAAATGGGTTTGTCAACCGTCCCAATATCACTACCTCACCACAGTTTAAGTTTCTTTTGTTTAACGACACCACTAGAGCACACTGATTTATTAATCATCGGCTATTTGATGTCAGACATGAGGTAATTTTGACATATCGTCTTAGAGAGGAAACTCCCTACCTTTTTCCCATTAGTATCAAGTAGTCGTTAATGTACACTATCTCGCAGACATGATAGCACATACCACGGGTTTTGATATATCAGTTGTGATGCTGGAACTAGAAATAGCCTAATGGGACCACCGACATGAATAGGTGCGGAGCGTAGCCCAGTGGTAAAACGCTCACCGTAGCTGTCATTCGTACATACTACATTGCTGTTATTCGTACATACTGCATGGCTGTCATTCGTACATACTACATGGATGTCATTCGTACATACTACATTGCTGTTATTCGTACATACTGCATGGCTGTCATTCGTACATACTACATGGCTGTCATTCGTACATACTACATTGCTGTTATTCGTACATACTACATGGCTGTCATTCGTACATACTACATGGCTGTTATTCGTACATACTACATGGCTGTCATTCGTACATGCTACATTGCTGTCATTCGTACATACTACATTGCTGTCATTCGTACATATTACATGGCTGTCATTCGTACATACTACATGGCTGTTATTCGTACATACTACATGGATGTCATTCGTACATACTACATTGCTGTTATTCGTACATACTACATGGATGTCATTCGTACATACTACATGGCTGTCATTCGTACACACTACATGGCTGTCATTCGTACACACTACCAGGCGGTCATTCGTACACACTACCTGGCGGTCATTCGTACACACTACCTGGCGGTCATTCGTGCATACTACCTTGCGGTCATTCGTACATACTACATAGCTGTCATTCGTACATACCGCCAGTTTGTCATTCCGACGACCAAACCCATCTGCACATCGCCTGTGATGTAGTATTTGTTTGTTTACTTGCCAGTTTATGTTATTTGAGTCCACGTACATTTTGTTCTGTCGCTATATATCATACGTCGGGGTCTCCTGAGTGTATGTAAGTCGAATTATCCTTCTTGTGTGGTATCTCTATAACAACCACTGATAAACAGTATTTCTCTGCTATCCTGGCACACACTCAAAATATTCCTGCAAACCGGGCCACCTACATAGTGGGGTACCGGCAGGGTCGTATTACTTCACATGGCTAGACTTTATGGTATGGGGATCATGAAACCACATGATGACACGTTCAAAACTGCGTGCGTTTCGCATGGCAGCCATTTTTCAAGATGGCTGGTGCCATAATTTAAGAAAGCCATATATCTGCCAATTATTTACATGATGTGATTTTCGTATCAAAACTAATGATTTGGGGGATGAGGAATACGCGTAACATGCTTCCAGACCAATTAGATGTATTCTGAACCACGTTTTCGAGAGAGATGAATTCACAAAAATTAAGCACTCAACACTGTATTCGTGACATACTAATATCATACTGACAATGCTATATACAGATTTCCCTGGAACATGACATTGTGCTTGATTCCACTGAAATTTGCCATCAATTTTAGAAAATTAGACAATGCTGCCATATAATTTGTAACTCAAGTTTTAGAGAGTGATATGGTAGGGTTCAAACCCAGTGACCGTAATCTGGTATATTATGCAAGCTAAATTCAGTAATGATGTGGTATATTCCTCACAGCTAATTTCGATTCTGATATTTCCTGTAATTGATTAAGTATGTCAGTATGATTAGGTCTTACAAGACGTGTCACGTTTAACATCATATCATGTCTTCGTATGTGAGATATGGACCAGACTCCAAATCCTGATAGTTTCGTGAATCAGGAGAGGGTGGTTGACAGCTTTCCGCACCAGTTTAGACGGACTGACTAACACAAACGAATTTGCAGATCAGCGTAATATTGACCCTTAATATGGAAATGTGAGGCGCACAGTCGACATGGATTAGTCCCTTGGCATCGTTGAGAATGCTGCACATGGTCTTGCTAGCAATGGGTTGGACATTGAATTCCTTTGGTGCTGCAGAATTTACGTGTTTCCAGTTTCAAATGTTGCTTACACTCAGGGTCATAGGTATGAATCCATGTTTGATACCTGGTTACTAAAAGCTGCTTAAAACGTTTCCAGGCCAGATTCATCAGCTTGAGATTCTCCTCCGAACATCGAATCTGCTTTCTCGGCATCCAGTGAACGCATATTTTGCTCATACACAAATGCTCATGGATAATGAATTTTATGCTTGATGTTTTCAGTCCATTTGGATGCAAAGCAGTAAACAGGAGACCTAAACGTTAAAGGTTTTACACTTATATTACACTTCAAATAATAATTATTATTTTGTGTTCGTTTATAACTATAGAATTGACTTTTCTTATCAGGTCATTAGAACCCGTGCCCCTCCCCCCCCCCCCCCGCCCCCTCCACATCTAAGACGAAAGTGTGGGGGGGGGGGGGGTGGTGGAGGGCAGAAACTGCAGGTTCAGAGGTAGACAGTTCTTCGGATTCAATTCTGTGTACCAATCATAAGGCCTAAACCAGTGAGTATTGGCCACATATCCTCGGTGGGTGGAGTCCAGAGTAGATAGCGGATACAATATGGCGTTGAAAGTAAAACCAAAGACCATTTGGTCAATATGGTCATGAGTTGCCAATCGAGGAGACCATTGTCGACCAGATCCGGCTGACCTTGAGTGAGAGGGGCTTTGAGAGTGTACGTGATACCCATCAAGGACAATATTTTGTGGGGTATCAATCTTTTAGTGCTTGTGGAGCGACATTAGACTTTCGCAGTGGCATGTTGACCATAGTTGAACACGTTATCTCAGTAGTGGCGGAAAAGGTTGGGTTACCAGCGTATTCAACTGTTTGGTTTAGGTCCATTGTGACTTAGCCGATGATCGAGTTCGTGATGAAGCCTGTCATGGAGAACATGTCGTTGTTAGAGATCACGCTACACCACATAGTTCATACTGCAGGGTGTCGAGCAACAATATGTGTGGTCAACATCGGTGATACATAGTGGTGCTGAAGGCAGGCCAGTTAGTCTCTCAAACAGCTGAACTGGTAAAGGGTGTTCAGCACACGTCAGTATGGCAGAAAATAGTCTATGCTTTCTGAGTTTGGATGATAGCGGGGGTAGTGTGGGTGGTGGGTGGACAGATGGAGAGTTGTGATGAGCCCAAGAATAATTTTAGTATTTTCGATTTTAGTAAGTTCACCACAGTGAAACGTCAGACAGACACAGGGATCTCCAGGCCCGCCAAGGAGCAGATGCGGCAAACAGCACATGTGGATGGATCAGGAGACCTACTTACAAAAACAATATATGTGTGCGCGCGCGCGCGCACGTGTGTTTGTGTGTGTGTGTGTGTGTGTGTGTGTGTGTGTGTGTGTGTGCTTATGTATCGTCGCGTGAGAGCTAAACGGTCGTAAGTGGCAGATACGACCTAAAACGTCTTTTTTTTTGCATATTCGGAATCGCCATTACCGATTACATATTGCCACAAAAAAATGGTAGCTGTGTCCCTAATTGCATCGCTTATACAGAAGGATTTAAATGGTCGTAAGTGAATCACAGATACCAATTTGCACGAAAATAGACGTAACTGACACATACGACTTGCCTCCGATTTGCTTGCTGTCCATTATGTGAACACGACTGGTCGTGTGTGGTAGATACACCCTTTTTAAATACAGTTCGTTATATAATTATGTCCGACATAGGTCGTATGTGCCAAATAGGACATATGATAGAAATTACAAATGCTAAGAACAATATAGCATACATTATGTCAATATTTGTATGTGCTTGAATCCTAAAAATAATATGACTTTTGTCGTGAGAGCCCGGTCTATTTGAGAAAAACATTTGGTACTGCATGCAACGAACCATTTGGCAATAGACCGGACTGGTGTCTGTATATGTAAATAGGAATTGCAGTAACATTAATGTTTGTATGGTTTGCTATTTTATATGCACCTTAATTATAATAATAAACATGTTTTGGTGAATTTTCTTGAAAAATAAATATCTAGTTTTAAATGTTTTTAATTGAAGCAAAGTTTCCAACATGTAATTTGTATCTGTAGATTCAATTTTAATTCATAATGATGTTGTATGTGACATATACGACCAAAGTGCAAGCATAATCACACTGATTTTGGATGTACATGTATTTAATTGTATGTTACGGTGATTAAGTTCCGCCTTTCAGCTGCCTTTAAACATCTACAGTAGGCAATATTGCACATGCAAACGCCATTGTAAGTTATCCAGGACAAAGTCCAGTAACAAAAGACAGTGTAATCAGACATACGGTTAAAAGGCGAATAAAGTGAATGTGGCCTCAACATAAACGATAGCAAGATCTATGAACTTTGATTAACTTTTACAGTTTTTGCAAATATTTGCAATAGAATATCCCAGTCCTGTGTCAGACCCCCGATCCTATCGGAGGCCGGACTCGGGATAGGCGTGTTCGAAACCCTAGTGGAATATGAACTATGAACACGTTAAACCAGTTACTGAGCTAAGCTAAGCAAACAAATGTTGAACGTGAACATGACACAACAAACACACACCAAAATATTAGCACAACATAGCACGCACAATAGAAGCTGAACATGACATAGCACACACAGCATAAGATGAACATGACATAGTACACACAGCAGGACATGAAGATAACATAGCTCACACAGCAGGACCTGAACATGATATATAGCATACACAAAAGAACTTGGCACATCAATGACAACAAGACCTGAACATAACATAGCAAAAAGCTGAACATGAGGAAATAATCAGCATAGAAAATGAACGTGACATAGCACTTGCGACAGTTTATTTGTTTGTTTTGTTTAACAACACCACTATAGCACATTGATTAATTAATCATCGGCTATTGGATGTCAAACATTTGGTAATTATTACTCATAGTCATCAGAGGAAACCTGCTACATTTTTCCTAATGCAGCAAGGTATCTTTTGTATGCACTTCCCCACATACAGGGCAGCACATACCACGTCCTTTATCCAGTCACTTGCGACAGAACCTGAACATGACATAGCACTCACAACAGAACCTGAACATAATAAAGAACTCACAACAAAACCTGAACATGACGTGGCACACACAACCGAACCTGAACGTGACCTAGTACGCATAACAGAACCTGAAGAACATGACAGAACACACATGCAACATACCATGGTCATGACATAGCACACACAAGATAACTTTTACATGACATATCACTCACAACAGACGCAGAAAATAATTTAGCACACGCATCAGAAACTGGAGGATTGATCACTTAACATTCAACAAAACACGGAAAGAACTGCAAATAACATAGTCTGTAGATATCACTGAACGCACACCATACATAACCTGGAGAGATCTCTGAACACAGTAGAACCTGAAGAGATCACTGAACACAACATAACCTGGAGAGATCACTGAGCACACAACAGAACCTGGAAAGATCACTGGACTCACAACAGAACCTGGTGAGATCGCCGAACACAACAGAACCTGGAGAGATCAATGAACACACAACATAACCTGGAGAGATCACTGAACACACACCATAACCTGGATAGATCACTGAACACACAAAATAACCTGGAGAGATCACTGGGCACACAACAGAACGTGGAGAGATCAATGAACATACAATAGAACTTGGAGAGATCACCGTACACAACGAAACCTGGAGAAATCACTGAACACACATCATAACCTGGAGAGATCACTGAACACACAATAGAACTTGGAAAGATCACCAGACACACAACAGAACCTGGTGAGATCACTGCACACACAAGAGAACCCGGAGAGATCACTGGACACACAACAGAATCTGGAGAGATCACTGAATACACATTATAACCTGGAGAGACAACTGGACACACAACAGAACCCGGAGAGATCACCAAATAAACAACAAAACCAGGAGTGTGCACTGAACACACAACAGAACCCAGAGAGTACACCCAATGCACAGCAGAAGCTGTAGGGTTTACTGTTCACTCAATATAACCTGGACAGAATCCTGCATACTCAACAGGTGGACATGTTAAGTGTTCACTACTTCTGGATTTGATATTCAGTGCACACCCTCATTGGAAATGTAAACCCTATATCTTTTGGATGAGCTTCACTTGAACCCGGTGTATCCCAAACCAATACGCTGCTAATCATAGTTTCTTCACTAAATGATACCAGTTTCAGTTTGCTTAACTATTCTGGTTTGTCTGTTGCACTAGCTGATAAACCAGGTATTCTTGAAACTAGTGAAGTACACCCTGAGGCAGCAGAACCAGGAACTATCTGCAAAAGGGCTCCCATGGCGCAAAGAACACTGCATACAATATGAATTTAGCTTTTCTGATGACTCAGCAGGAACGAATACTTGCCTAGAAAAAGAGGTTTCTGCTAGACAGAAATTTTTGGGTATGGCTCTATGGAAGTGAATGCAACCACAGTCAACAGAGATATGGTGGGTTTAATATACAGCCACTAATATTTTATGCATTGTAATATTATATTTGATATGTAATTACAATCGTTAAAAACGCTCTGTTAGTCAATAACATCTGAAATAGTGCAGCAAACTCAGGAAGTCCCTTTAACTACTGATCAAGAAAAACAGTTTTCCTTCATTATCTGGGCTTTTTGAAAATTAATTTTGATGCACTTATGTCTTTCTGGCTCTCATGCGACGGTATGGGCTTATGTTTAAACCCTTAACATTTAAGCTATTTTGGAGGAAAGTAGACTTTTATGTTATGATCATTAATACAGACGGGATAGAAATGGACAGGGTATATAGCAGGATATATTACAACAGAAATAGCCCATTATTTGTGTGTAGTTTTAAATCTGGGTAAAATGTATACCAAATCATCTGACAAATATTATTTACATGTTCTATGACCCCCAAATATATAGGGTTTGACACCAAAAACATATTGCTAGCTGGAACAGCCACCTAGTTATGAATGCTAAATTCTAAAACATCCTCCATCTTGAAAAAATGGCCAACAAATGCTACCTTTCCGTGACCACCTACTCAAAAGCTAAGCCTCTTGTACAGCTCTGTTTACAGGACCAAAGCTAAGTAAGTGAACTGTCAGTCTATGTGACAAACGGTTGTTTGTGTTTAATTAGATGTCATTGTCTTAATGTCCATGCAAGTCAATGACCCAAGAGTCAATGTTCGTACAGGCTGTTATTCTCCAGAGTAGGTAATGACAATACATCAAGGGAAAAGGTAATTAAGGCAGCCTTAGACTGAAGGTGAGAAAGTGGGAATGTGGGAAGGTGGGAAAATAAGAAAAGAGAGGACAGTCATTTTCTTGAACGTTACAAGCTCAACTCACTATATTGTAACACCATTATTCTATGACAGTTTTATTTCCTCGTGAAGGCCAGTGCCCCACGACTTATTTATCAAAGGCCGTGATATGTTTGTGGAAACGTGCATACAAAAAATCCTTTGCTGCTAATGGGAAAATGTAACGGGTTTTCTCTGACGACTACGTGTCAGATTTAACAAATGGTTAACATCCAGCGGCCGATTATGAATAAATAAATGCAATCTGATGATGCTGTTGAACAAAACTAACTTTTATAACACTATTTACTAATGCAAAATACAAACACAATTACAGTTTAATAAAGTCGAATGGTAAAGCGCTCATCTTATGCGCGGTCAGTCTAGAATCGATCCCCATCGATAGGCTCAATGGGCTATTTCTCGTTCCAGCTTGTGCATCAACAAATTGTTTTGTTTAACGACACCCCTTGAGCACATCGGTTTATTACTCATCGGCTATTGGATGCTAAACATTTGGTAATTGTGACAGGAAACCCGCTACATATTTCCATTTAATAGCAAGGGATATTTTATATGCACCATCCCACAGACATGATAGCACATACCACGGCCTTTAATATACCGGTCGTGATGCACTGGTTGGAACGAAAAATAGCCCAATGGGCCCACCGACGAGAATCGACCGACCGCGCATCAAGCGAGCGCTTTACCACTGGGCTACGCCCAGCCCCCGGCTTGTGCACCAAGACTGGTGTATCAAAGGCCGTGGTATGTGCCATCCTGTCTGTGGGATGGTGCACATAACACATCCCTTGCTACTAATAGGTGGGAAAATGTAGCCGGTTGTCTTAAATGATATATCAGAATTACCAAATGTTTGATATCTAATATAAGATTATTGATAATTCAATGTACCGTAGTGGTGCCGTTAAGAACACCATATTTTAACTTTCCCACAACGTACAAGTCTGTCGCTATGGTGTAACAGAATTCGGGGCAGCAGCAGCCAACTCCTCTGTTTTAAAATGGTTAATAATATAATATCGTTTTCGTGAACCGTAGATAACCCGTATAACCATTCGATATCCAGGAATGCGTTTCAGTGGTACGGAAATTAATATAGCAGGTGTATTATTATAAATCGATACATAATTAATAACCGGCCTCGGTGGCATACTGGTTAAGCCATCAGACTACAGGCTGGTATAGGGGCCGCGGCCCGGTACCGGCACCAACCCAAAGCGATTTCTTAAGGCCACTACACCCACCTTCTGCTCTCTCACTAACTACTAACCAACTAACAACTAACCCACTGTCCTGGACAAACAGCACAGGATAGCGTGATTGAACCTTAAATTTGATATAAGCACGAACATAAGTTGAAATGAATATTAAATGTTTCGAATGAACTAAGTTTGAACTGTTAGGAGCTTTAGCGAGTGACAATAAAAAATATTTCAGGAGGTGCATAATCATGATATGAAATGGTAACGATTTTAATATTCTATTTATTACTCAAAATCGATTTTAATTTATATCACTGAACTTGTTTAACTGACGTTCCTTTAAGTTCGTACGCCAATCCTATGAAGGAAATGTTTTATTTAACGACGCACTCAACACATTTTATTTTCGGTTATATGGCGTCAGGCATAATATGGTTAAGGACGGAGTACGTCGTTAAATAAAACGTTCGTCCTTCCTTCGATATTTTGATGCACCAGTCGTAGGGAACAATCATATCTTACTCCGATGCATGATGTCCACCAAGAGAACAAAAGACTGTATTGAATTAATCAAAACTGTTTCTTTTGTTTAACGACACAACTAGAGCATATTGATTAATTAATCATCGGCTATTGGATGACAAACATTTGATAAATGTAACACGTAGTCATCAGATGAAACCCGCTACATTTTTCCTAATACAGCAAGGGATCTTTTATATGCAGTTTCCCACATAGAGGATAGCAGATACCACGACCTTTGATATACCAGTCGTGGTGCACTGGCTGGAACGAGAGATACTGCATTGAACATGTTGTAAAATACATATAGAATATCTCCTAGCCACTTTTTCGGAAGGAGTAGGTTAATTGGAGACCTTAGATTTGGGGTCTTATGTTTAGATCAAACGTCAGAGATAGCACTAGTTGATGACCTAACAGTCGTCAATTATACAATGTGCTGCAGTGTCATACGAATATTCCTTGTTATATACTTTAGTCTAGTCAATTTCGGGGATGTGGGAGCCTAGCCTATCACAAATTGCAACAGAGTATTTTTTCTTTACAATACATTTTAGAAAGGTGTCTAAAACAACATATTAAAAATGCACCTGAATACATCTTCGAGAAATATGCCTAATTTGCATATATTCAATATGACTGCAACAATGCCTGAAGACAACATGTTTGACCATATAACAAGTACTAAATGAGGTAGTTTAGTGACTGAAAGTTTAAAATGTGGAAACGTTTAGAAGATATAAACTTTTACACAGACATTTTCTTCATTTGCATAAGTCCAATGTGTATGCCCAAATCCTTGGAATTTTCTCCAGATAAGACATCCAACGTGAACATTTTATTTCGTTTCAAAGTCAAGATTATGCTATAGAATCTCTAGAAGCTAAAATAGCATACATGTATTCAGAAGTTTTAAACTTTTTGAAAAGTATGAAAATGAGAACAGCACTGGCTCAGATGGATTCACTGCAGAGTTTTTCATATTCGTTGGGGGTAGATTTAGGACATTACGTAGACTTATCAATAAATTATAGCTATACTGTTAAAGAAACATTCCTGAGTTTGCTGCATTTTTTAAGATGTTATCGACTAACAGAGACTTTTTAACGATTGTAATTATATATCAAATATATTTTTCTGCATAAAATATTAGTGGCTGCACATTAAACGTGTTTCTGATCGTTCTAAAATTTGTAGTATTTATTTCCTAAACTATTTTTTTCGTACGTACGAAATTATTTGAAGACAAAATCCAGTTTGGGCTTCTTACAAATATTAAGACGATCAGAAACACATTGGATATACAGATACTGTTATTCTAAACAATAAAATATATTTAATATGTAAGATTAATCGTAGAAATATTTGATTAGTCGGAAACATCTTACAATGCAGCAAACTCGGGAATGTCCCTTTAAAGAAATGTTTAATTTGCAAAAACTTGGTATAATTACCTGTATCCCTAAGACAAACAAACCAAACAATTGGAGACATATATCGCTATTAAATTGTACGTATAAAATGGCTACAGGCTGTATTACTAATAGTATTAAAACAGTAGTAGATAAAATAATAGTTAACGATCAAACAGGTTTTATTAAAAACAGATATATTGGAGAACATATCCGTATTATAAATGACAAAATGCAGTATACTGAATTACATAAACTTGGGTATATTTAATTTCGAAACATCTATAAAACTTTGGATTGAAACATTCTACAAAAACGCAATGTCCGAAGTAATACAAAATGGTTATCTTTCAGACTCCTTTACACTGCAAGGGGATGCAGGCAAGGAGATCCTCTCACCATGTATTTTTTCAGAATCTGCGCTGACATTTTAAGTATTTTGGCAAAAAACACAACAAACATATTAAAGGTATCACCATTGATAGCACTGAATATTTAATATCACAGTATGCTGATGACACTATTTTTATTCTTGATGGATCTTCCGAGTCTCTGAACAGTATAATGACAGTTTCTGACTATTTTGCTGAAATTACTGAAATTGCCTAAAAACAAACTACACGAAATCTAAAGCAATTTGGATAGGAAGCAAAAAGTACTCTAAAGATGTCCACCATCACACCCGCTGGAAGTTAGAATGGGGTGTACGCCAATTTATTCTGCTTGGCATAAACTTTACATTAAATTTAAATAAAATCATAATATCTAAATTTGACTCTAAAATCAAGCAGAATCTGATAAAACGTTGGTCATTTAGAAAGCTTACAGCATTAGGAAGAATTACAATTCTCAAAACTTTAACAATACCTAAAATCACATACTTAGTAATATCAGTACCAAATCCACCAAAATACATTATAGAAGATATAAATAAAATCTTTTTAAAATTTATTTGGCTAAATAAAGCGGAACAAATTACGCGAGATATATTAACACAATACCTCTTTAAAATAGTCTTGGGTGAGAAGACTGTTTCTAAACAACACAACTACAAAATATCTTATTATTCATGGCGATAATTTCATTACATTAACAAAAGAAAAACATATCCAAAATAGATTTTGGAAAGATGTACTAATCAACTGGTTGTTAATACAGAAAATCCAAAATCTTGAAAATACACAAGATATACAAGGACTGAATATGTCGTACAATACAAACATACTAAAAGACAATAAACCATTTTTGTATACTAAGTATATAAACAAAGGGATTTACTTGATGATGAAGGAAACATTTTGATTACATAAATTTAAAGGACGATATGACCTAAAGACAAACTTTATAAATTGTAAGACATTGATTCAAGGCACCCCAATCTTAACATTGCCAGTGATCTGTGGCAATAAATAATAATAATAATATGCTACCAAGCCTTTAACATAATATTTGTAATCAAAATATATTTATCGTCTATATTTTAAACCTGGAACTGTGGGATAAATACAAGGAGTACTGCTCTCAACGATAGATACCAAGCTACCCTCCTTTATTTGACAACAGTTCAGCGTGCATCGACTTCCAAGACTCACTGGAAATGTACTTTAGGCCTGAAGCTAAAGCAGGGACATACACGTTACCACGATGTTGAACGTAAAGCTGTAGGTGCACGTCTTTGAGGACATCCTCATCTTCAATGCGTTGTTTGGATGTGACACAACATTAAGACCGTTTGTCATTGTCAAAGCAACTTAGAAACAGTGCAGTCTTGCATCCCCAGGCAGAAGTGTTCAACAACAGATTAGCTACAGATGAGAAGATTGTTACAGCTTGGTAACGTGAGCTGATAAAACTGTACAGTGGAAGCCAAAAAGGAGAAACATTGGACCAATTTTTTGAAGATGCAATAATTCTACCTCTACCAAAAAGTAGGTTCCAGCAATTGCAGTGTCCATCCTCTGACATTGCCTCCAACATCTATAGCAGCTCGGTACTATAGCTTCGGAGTTCAACGCCATATGTGGACGTGGAGAGGATCGGAACCCAATGACTGGGCTTGGAAACCTCATTCTAGTAATGACAAATATGTAGCATCAAAAGTCTTGTTTGAAGTCACCAGATGCTCCTGTACAATGAAGAGATGATCCTTTTGCAAGGCAGATCTCTCCTGTATGCGGAGAATACCGGAGCGTGTAAGCTAATAAATGTCAGCTATTGATTAAAAAAAACCTGTTCTATTGATGATTAATATGATTCGTGTTGAGTAATCCACAGAGGGGGCAATCACATGTATGCATTTTCTTACAAGGACAGACAGACATATATACAAATGTATGAGCCAGTTCCGTACCCATTTAATGCATTTTAAATGGACTGGAGGTGGTAGTTTACAAGATGACACTTGCTTATGGCAGTGGTGTTACACAGAAACCTGGGGTGATGCTTTAATAGATGGCGTAATTCGAAACGGAGTTCTAAGTGGATATAACCCGTCTCTAAAGTGTGTCATCTATTGATCACTATTCTAGATGACAATGAATTTGTGTATCTATATTGAATTTCTGCAAATTAGGTATATTTCCCCTAGGTGTATTCGGGTGCGTTTTTAATGTTGTTCTAGAGACCTCTCCAAAATGCATTGTGAAGAAAAATAAATGTTGCAATGTTTGGTGAGTCTAGCCCCAAATTAGACTACTTTCCTTAGCTGAAAACCATCGATCCTTATTAAACTCAACGGCATTCGTCGTAGAAAACAAAGCGATAAAATAAATACCTTTCATCATTTGTGCTTAATGTTTTAATATCTGCTTCTCGTAAAGCCAGAGGCGTATAGGTTTATCCCGTCTGAAGAGCTAGTGGTGCATTCTTTATGTCCATATGAACCCGATAAATGCTGAACGACGAGCTTTCTATTAGACATCCCGTCAAATAACTGACAGATATTTCGCTGGTCCTGACATCTGAACTAGCGATTCCCTGCAAGACGAGCGCCTCTTCACTGATTACATCTCCGATCACTTCAAGATCGGGCTTGTGTACGGCCACACCATTAATCAGAATGCTCCGATCTGTTTAAAACACAGTTCTTAAAGATTTGCGTTGGTGTTTTTTAACAGTTCGCTTGTCTCGTCTATATGCGTGGGCATTGTCAGTGTCAAAGTTTGGGGGGGGGGGGGGGGGGGGGGGGTTGGGGATATTTTTTTTTTTTTTTTTTTTTTTTTTACAATACACCGGTGAATTCTGAACGCTTGCACTGAACTCTTATAGTTCGTTTGTGTACCAAATAATTGACACGTAACTCTCAACAAAATGTAATTACCATAAAATGTTATATAGCATATCTTATTTTTAAATCTGAGATGAACGCAAAAGCAGGAACATCCAAGATGCGATATTGGTTTTGAATTGTTACTATTAAACGATTATAGATATATATATATGTATGTATGTATGCATGTGTATGTGTGTGTGTGTGTCTCTCTCTCTCTCTCTCTCTCTCTCTCTCTCTCTCTCTCTCTCTCTCTCTCTCTCTCTCTCTCTCTCTCTGTGTGTGTGTGTGTGTGTGTGTGTGTGTGTGTGTGTGTGTGTGTGTGTGTGTCCACACTAGAGTTAGAAAAAAGCCTTTTGGACTAATTTTAATTTGAATGTTGGAAGGATCTCTCTAATATCACCTCTTATTCATTCATGGTCTTTGTCATTCCTACTTTTCTTTCTGCAAGCGGTCTGCTTCTCATGTTAGAAGTGTAACTCCCTTTTTAATCCCTACAATTGTATTACTGGAATAATAGTATGGATGTACTTTACTTTACAGTTGGGTTCCAGTGTCAGCAGCAGACGAAAAAAGAGAAATAAAAATACTTTAAAAAAAAACAAAAAAAAACGACTTAATTTCGCCGTGAGAGGGCATGATGCAGCCCAGTAGTAAAGCGTTTCCTCGATGCTCGGTCAGTTTGCGATCGATCCCCGTCGGTGGGCCCAGTGGGCTATTTCTTGTTCCAGCCAGTGCACACCGACTAGTACGAGCGTATATCAAATGCCGTGGTATGTGCTATCCTGTCTGTGGGATGATACATCGTGCTGCAGAAAATCCTAAATTCGTACCGACCCCTAAGCGTGTTGCTCAATCCACATATATATGTGAATTGAGACCAAAACGGACTGATCCGGTTTGGCACCCGTATTTGGTGTGTCACGACCCGTATCCTATCCAGATCAATCCGGGTTGATACGGTTTAGAGTTTGGTGTGTCAACGGTATTAAAATACGACACCACTAGAACACATTGATTTATTAATCATTGGCTATTGGATGTCAAACATTTGGTAATTTTGACTCGTAGGCGTCAGAGGAAACCCGCTACATTTTCTTAATGCAGCAAGGGATTTGTAAATGCACTTTACCACAAAGGCAGTTGTGGTGCACTGGTTGGAAAGAGAAAAACAACAACCAGTTGAATGGATCCATCGATGTGGTTCGACCCAGTGACACAAGCACCTCAAGCGAGTACTCAACCGGCTGAGCTAAATCCCTCCCCCTCCCCCTTCAGACAAAGCCTCCTTCTGCAGCTTTCTGTTACTAAAATTAAATATGTAAAATGATAACTCTTTGAAATCCAACCATTGTTTCTTTGTTATTGTTGTGTTCTTTGTGAGTGGCTTTTTATGGTTGTTGTTTCTATTCCGGTTAAGTTGTCAGTGTGTAAGACACCTAACCACTGAGTCGTTAAACTCGCTCTTGGTGGGAGTCGGTACCGGGCTGCGAACCCATTACCTACCAGCCTTATATACGATGGCTTGACCATGACACCACCGAGGCCGTTAAAACCGAATTAAATCTGACCACGTCTTATATACTAAAACATCATGCTATACTCGAGATTCAGGCTTTAGCTAATAATAGAAGGGTTAAAATGCTTACTGATGCGATCAGCATACAATCTAAAACTTCCCCAGGAACCTGATACTTCTTTTACATCAACATCGTTCTGATTTTGGCGCCAGATTTTATAGTTTTCCATCCAGAAAACCAGTCTACACAAAAACAAATACGTGTATTATGATTTAAAGGGACATTCCTGAGTTTGCTGCACTTTTTAAGATGTTATCGACTATCAGAGACTTTTTAACGATTGTAATTACATATCGAATATATTTTTCTGCATAAAATGTTAGTGACTGTATATTAAATGTGTTGCTGATCGTTCTAATATTTGTACTAGGTTACATTTCATGTTATTTCCTCAAATATTTTTTAAAAATTATTTGACGTCGCAATTTAGTTTGGGCTTCTTACACATATTAAGACGACCAGAAACACATTGAATATACAGACACTGATATTCTAAACAAGAAAATATATTTAATATGTAAGTTTAATCGTAGAAATATTTTATTAATCGAAAACATCTTAAAATGCAGCAAACTCAGGAATGTCCCTTTAAAGGTTTGATTTCATTATGCTTCTCGTGATTTTTCTTATTTATTTATTTATTTATTTTTCTTATTATTATTTTCTTCTTCTTCTTCTTCTTCTTATTATTATTGTATTATTATTATTATTATTATTATTATTATTAATTTGTTTATAATCTTCTTCTTTTTGGGGGGGGGGGGGGAGGGGGAGAGCGGAGGGGCTGACATGTGAACATTTTGTATGGAAACAAGGTATCTTCACAGTTATAGAAATACCAATGCTGACCATATCCCAAGCCCCGAGTCAGGCCCCTGGTATCCAGAGACGGGACTCGGGATAGACATGCTCGAAACCTTCGTGGTACATGTAAAAACTTTCAAGTCAAGCCATATCCCATGTTAAACGTTTTACGACACCACAAAAACACATTGATTCACTAATCATTTGCTATTGGATGTCAAACATTTGGGAATTTTAACTCGTAGTCTTCAGAGGAAAACCGCTACATTTCCCCCATTAGCAGGAAGAGGTATTCCATATCCACTTCCCCCCCCCCCGACATGTCAGCACATACCACAACATTTGATATACCAGTCATGGGGCACTGGTTGGGATATAACAAACAGCGCCCACGGAAGAGGTTGGATCCTGCGATTGGTAAAGTGATGCGGACGGGCGGGTAGTATATGATACAAATGTAACAAAAAATGTAAGTCCAGAAAACAATTATAGTAGGGTCCGACCCCGCATTACATTTCTGATTAGAGTGGGATCGTCAATCTCTAAGAACTGCTAGGTCAGACTGGAACTGGTAGAGACTAAACGCAAACAGTCGTTGCGTCCTGCAGAATGGCCGATATAAGAGTCGCCGAAAACGTCGACTAGGATCAGCCGGTAACAAAGTAACAGTATATTTTGTTTAACGACACCTGGTCCACTAGATAGAGAAATAACCCAATCGACCTGGATCGATCCTAGACTGACCGCGCATCAAGCGACCGGAAACAAAAGGTGGAGGAAAGGAATTTTGCTTTAAAGGAATCAGGCGATCGCGGTACAGACTGTCGAAACGAGAAGTGCCTTAGTATTGCATCAGTCATTATGCTACTTAAATCATAATGTATTTGCCACAAGATACATGTTGGCAATGTTGTAGAGAACACAATTTGGCTGCTTTTGACACCAAGAATCCTTTTGACACCAATTACTTTCTAGATTCATCTCTCTCTCTCTCTCTCTCTCTCTCTCTCTCTCTCTCTCTCTCTCTCTCTCTCTCTCTCTCTCTCTCTCTCTCATGTTTCTCTATTCCGTTATTAAAGGGACATTCCTGAGTTTGCTGCACTTTTTAAGATGTTATCGACTAACAGAGACATTTTAACGATTGTAATTACATATCAAATGTATTTTTCTTCATAAAATATTCGTGGCTGTATATTAAATGTGTCTGATCGTTCTAATATTTGGACTAGGTTAAATTTCATCTTATTTCCTAAAATATAGTTTTTTCGTACGTACGAAATTATTTGAAGACAAACTCCAGTTTGGGCTTCTTACAAATATTGAGAGGACCAGAAACACATTGAATATACAGGCGCTGATATTCTAAACAAGAAAATATATTTAATATGTAAGTTTAATCGTAGAAATATTTTATTAGTCGGAAACATCTTACAATGCAGCAAACTCGGGAATGTCCCTTTAATACATCTAATGGAAGTTAGAAGTCTATTGTGTTTAACGACAACGCTACAAGAAATTGATGTATTAATAATCAGCTGCAGGGGAAACCCGCTACATTTTTGCCATTGGCAGCAAAGAATCTTTTATATGCACTTTTCTGAAGATAAAACAGAACATGCCACCGCCTTTTGATATACCTGTCGTCGAGCACTGGTTGTCAAGGGGAAAAACAATCGGAGAATGGACACACTTAGATGGTTCGATCTCAGGTGAGAGCTCTACCGACTGACCTAGATCCCTCCCCCACCCCACCCACCATCCCACGGACGGGTGCAACTACACAGGCAGTTATACATCTCTGTATCTAGTGTGTCCATAATTCGTATGTGACCGAAATCGTACAGTCTTCGAAATTTGTGATCTCTTTCGGTGCTAAAATCAGCCACTTGTCATTTAATTTCATTTATGGTTATTCATATCCAAGTATGATTCAAGCACGTTGTCTGGACTGCATGTTCAGGACAATGGGTTAATGGTTAGCTTTGGAGATTAGTGAGAGAGGAGTTGGTTTAGTGGCCCTACCCATTGTGTCCTTAAACTCGCACTAGATGGGAGCCTATACCTGGAGGTGACGCCAGGTTTAAGTTCTATAGCTTAACCAAGATACTACCGTGACCGGTACGCATTACGCAATGTGAGTCCGTAACGTCCTCCGTTGAGGGCAAGTTATTTTGTAAAACTCACCTAGACGGGTGAAGTAACTTGTCATAGACGTATGCACGATTTGAGTATGCGCTAGTCATTTTTTAAAACTCGCCTAGACGAGTGAAATAACTTGTCATGGAAGCATTTCGTTATGTGAGTTCCTAACAATCTCCATTGGGCGTTACTTATTTTACAAAACTCACCTAGACCGGTGATATAACTTGTTATAGACGCATTGCGCAATGTGAGCCTGTAACATCCTTCCAGTGGGCGACAGTCATTTCGTAAAGCTCACCTAAACAAGTGAAATAACTTGTTATGGATGCATTGCGCGATGTGAGATCGTAAAACTCAACTTGATGGGTGAAGTAAATTCTCATGAACGTATTGCGCGATGTGAGTTCCTAACAATGTGTGTCCGAAACAATCCCCAGTGGGTACTAGTCCTTTTGCAAAAACTCACCTAGACGGGAAAAGCGACTTGTCGTGGACGCATTGCGTGATGCCAGTCCGTAACAATGTGAGTCCGTAACAATCCCCAGTGGGCGCTAGTCATTTTGTAAAAACTCACCTACGGGAGAAGTAACTTACCGTGGATGCATTGTGTGATGCCAGTCCGCAACAATGTGAGTCCGTAACAATCCCCAGTGGGCGCTAGTCATTTTGTAAAAACTCACCTAGACGAGAAAAGTATCTTGTCGTGTACGCATTGCGTGATGCCAGTCCGTAACAATGTGAGTCCGTAACAATCTCCAGTGGGCGCTAGTCATTTTGTGAAGACTCACCTAGACGGGAGAAGTAACTTGTCGTGGAAGCATTGCGCGATGTGAGTCTATAACAATGTGAGTCTGTAACAATCCCCAGTGGGCGCTAGTCATTTTGTAAAACTCACCTAGACGGGAGAAGCGACTTGTCGTAGAAGCATTGCGCGATGTGAGTCTATAACAATGTGAATCTGTAACAATCCCCAGTGGGTGCTAGTCATTTTGTAAAACTCACCTAGACGGGAGAAGTAACTTGTCGTAGAAGCATTGCGCGATGTGAGTCTATAACAATATGAATCTGTAACAATCCCCAGTGGGTGCTAGTCATTTTGTGAAGACTCACCTAGACGGGAGAAGTAACTTGTCGTGGAAGCATTGCGCGATGCGAGTCTATAACAATGTGAGTCTGTAACAATCTCCAGTGGGTGCTAGTCATTTTGTGAAGACTCACCTAGACGGGAGAAGTAACTTGTCGTGGACGCATTGCTCGATGCCAGGCAGTAACATTCTCCACTGGGAGGTTCGCTATACAGGTAACAGCTCGCGGAGGGCGCTTCGACCCCGACCTGATTGCACTCAGGTTCTTGATCGCAGGAAATGGCGCACTCGATATTACTTCGGGCTTTTTTGTTTGATAATAAGTAATTATCGGAAATATTCACATGTCGTAGCTTGGTAAATATTGAACTTATTGTGTCATTTTCTATGACCACCGCAGTAACTGTGTCTAAAAGTGCAAAAGCAATTACGAATAAAAGAAGTCGTAAAAATGTATGCACTGAAGCCATCTTTTCGTTCCAGGTTTGTGTGAGATTTTAGTTCTTGATAAAATTGATCAGAAATTTTCTATATGTAATTCGATACAACTTAAATTATTAAGGAAGTATAATGGAATCAGTCAAAAGATGTATTCATTCATCATTCATTCCTAATGTGTATGGTTGTTAAAGCTAAAGTTAATGTTTGATTTATTAATCATCCGCTATTGGATATCAAACATTTGGTACTTTTGACATATAGGTTTAAAGTGGAAACCTGCTACATTTCTTTCATTAGTAGCAAGGAATCGTTTATATACACCATTCCACAGACGAGGTAGCATATACCACCGCTTGTGATATACCAGTCGTGGAGCTGTAGCTGGAACGAGTATTACCCCAATGGGTCAATTAACAGGGATCGATCCAAAACCAACCGCGAATTAGGCGAGCGCTTTACAACTGGTCTACGTATCATCTCCAATTATAATGGTTATTGTACATTTTTATAATAATTTTTAATAAAAGTGTTTTATTTAGCTATTAATTTGTGTAATTTTTGCTGGGGTGTCGTTAAACATTCATTCATTCATTCATTTGCAAATGGTATTTCCTCAATGCAACTATCCACAACTATAGAGAAAAGGTGCTGTGACTAAAGGCAATGACAAACGACACGAGTGTCTCGTTAGAGAATAGCACCGAAAATAGCCGATTGTGACAAGACACAATTACAATTCCATCGCTTTCTATACAATCGACATTTTTACCTGCGAGGCTCTGGTATCTTGTGGCATTGTCTTAATTGATGTCACCTCAGATGGTACTGATTATCACTGTGGTTTGTTCCCTTTCTTGACAAGAGGCATTGAAAATACCACTTCCAATTCGTCATTGTAGAGGGATATCCGTTAGTGCGGGAGCAAATATCGCCTCTAGCTGAATAACGATATAATGGCGTACGTCATTGATATATAATTAGCAACTCCTGAAGGATATTGGTTGTAGAAGCCGAGAAATTCTAATACAATTGTTGAGAATTGCAACTAAGCAACCTCACCCTCTGTTAAAAACAAGAGTCGGTCACCTATTGTTGCTGCCACAATTCAACTCTACATCAGGGCTAAGAATGTCCCACAGGTACACCACCCCCATGCAGCCTGAAGTGATAAACCAACTGAGTTCTGCTCATCCGTTTTTAACTCGTCTTGGCTCCCGGGCTATAAGAAAGTCGTGGTGACAGGACTGAAACATCAGGGGGTGCGGATGTAACTCGGTGGTAAAGCGTTCGCCTTAGGTGCGACGGGAAGCAGATGATTTTCAAATATGTTGGCAAGACTAGTTTGTGTGATGACAACTGGTTTCCTATCTAACGCCTACAGCCTACAGTATATGCGAGTTACCAGCTGGGCAAAAGACAAAAATGTGATATCGTCGATGTTTCTGGGGGCGATGAAATACTTTGAACTGGAGAAAAAAAGTTACTTCTCACCTAGATTAGTTTAGTGCCTGTAACGCAACCTCCGACCTACCACACACAAAAAAACACCCCCACAAAATCTGGCTTGTGTCCCCTATCCACACACACACACACACACACACACACACACACACACACATACACACACACAGAAGACTGTGCTCCCTTCGTTAGAGATTGGGAGCCTCCCCATTCCAGATAGCATTACTAGGGGATTGTTAGCTCATAGCAATTCCAACGCACATGATGAGCTAAGTGCTGAGCAAGTTTGCAGACGACTGTCACAATGCCGCCACGCTGACGCAATCGTCGTGTTTCCATTGGCCAGTTGCTGGATTCACGTCTGTTGATATCTCACTTAGCACGCACATGGTACACATATTGCCACACGTGGACAAACATATCAAAGGCGTTAGCTACTTTCCTCTCGGCCAAGCGAGAGCTATCAGGTCCCGTGCGTGTGTGCTCTCCTCTCTATGCCCCTCCTTACAAATCCATTTCTTCCTTTTTTTAACTATTAATTAGTTTTTTTTATAAAATCATATATACATACATACATACATAATATATACATACATAGAGTGGGTTGACACCCCCCTCCCTCCCCCCCCCCCCCCCCCCCAATATATAATCCTGGCTAAGCCTGTGCTGTAGTGTAAAATATGAAGAATTCCCATTAAACGAATATCTCTTTCCCTTTTTTATCTTAGGAAGTTTATATTTCGTTTTCACTACAATCGTCTGAGTTGATGTATCAACGTGCAGGGATGGATCCAGGAGTGGGTGGTAACAAAATACTATACAAATATAATGTGAGTTTGTAATGAGAAAATGAGCCGAAATCCCACAGGGAGTGAGATCCGTAAAGAAGGTTCGAGGACAAGTTTTGAAGCAAATATACTCAGACACGCGTTTTCGGGGCTTCGTTTACATTCACCATAGTTTGACACCCAGTGGCCGATGTATTGTTCGTGCTGGGGTGTCGTTAGACATTCCTTCCTTCATTCCTTCATTCTTTTCTTCGTTTTTGGGGCAATTTAGTGTTATATATTAGGGAAGATAATGTTTTTCAAAAAATTGAAAAGGGCACCTCAAACGGGCGTGAGGGGGGGGGGGGGGGTCAATGGATCCCTGTGACCCCCTCCCCCATGGGACCCACCAAAGACATGGTACAAATTTGCAGCTTGCACCAAACAGCGGAGTTTGGTATATAAATGCAAGCACGAAGCAGGGGAGAGAGATATAACATTGAAAGGGTGGATGAAACGTCGAATCAGTGACATGGCATCACCATCACCCTACCAGATACACAGTTACGATTCAGGAGTGGGTCGTAGCCCAGCGGTAAAGCGCTCGCTTGATGCGCGGTCGATTTAGGATCTATCTCCGTCGGTGTCCCCATTGGGCTATTTCTCGTTCCAGCCGGTGCTCCACAACTGGTGTAACAAAGGCCGTTGTATGTATTATCCTGTCTGTGAGATTGTGCATATAAAAGATCCCTTGCTGCTTATCGAATAGCCCATGAAGTGGCAATAGTGGGTTTCCTCTCTATATATCTATGTGGTCCTTAACCATATGTCTGACGCCATATAACCGTAAATAAAATGTGTTGAGTGCGTCGTTAAATAAAACATTTCCTTCTTCTGTTACGACCGGCCTCAGTGGCGTCGTGGTTAGGCCATCGGTCTACAGTCTGGTAGGTACTGGGTTCGGATCCCAGTCGAGGTATGGGATTTTAATCCAGATACCAACTCGAAACCCTGAATGAGTGATCCGCAAGGCTCCATGGGTAGGTGTAAACCACTTGCTCCGACCAGTGATCCATAACTGGTTCAACAAAGGCCATGGTTTGTGTTATCCTGCCTGTGGGAAGCGCAACTAAAAGATCCCTTGCTGCCTGTGGTACAAGAGTAGCCTGTGTAGCGTCAGCGGGTTGACCATACGTTTGACGGCCAATAGCCGATGATAAGATAAAAATCAATGTGCTCTAGTGGCGTCGTTAAATAAAACAAATGTTTGGTCACATTTCCGATCATTCTCCCCATGTAAACACGGCTAGACATCGATGACGAATAATGGTTATAGAAAGCTGAAACTATTCTTATTTCACATGTCAGGGTGTTAGGCATTATGTTCCATACGATTTGCAGTACATGTATTGCCGAAATTTTAAATATGAACGAAGTAACGTAAGGTTTACCGTTTCAATTTCCGTATTGTGACTTAAAATGAACAACTGTACGATGCAATCAATAATTTGTAACAATTACAATCGCAATAATAGCAAACAATGAACATTAATAAAACAATGTTGTTGTTTTTTATTTTGCAATGTACTATTTTTAATTTATTAAGGACTGCATCTTTAACTATATGCCCATAAATGATTATAGGAAATGATTTTATCTACAAGTAGAAAATACCTTTTTATTGGAGAATCTTTATCACAAACAGATGCTCACATATAACTTGTGATATAGCACCTTTAAGTGGTTGCACGATTGTATAAATTTGAAATTTCTACTGCACTTATATTGAATTTATATTCACTAAATATGCTGGTCATAATTAATAATTTAGGCTGCAATTAAAAAGAATCAGTTAACTTGCAGTTTTAAATTAAAAGTTTGTTTAAGGGTAATGAAATTGACACATATGGATCAAAATGTGTTATAGTCTGTTCCAATAAAGATCACAAATCTCCTGTTTACTCACATTTTTATTTTAATTTCAAGAGTAAACACCACCTTGTACATCAATGAGAGCCCAAACAAGTAAATGCTGAATTAGGTAGAGTATCATTAAATAGGTATTTACAAAATATTTACTTGTCAGTTTAATGTGAGAGAAATAATTGACAAAAATCATTTTTATTCTATTTCCGACACTACTTTAGTATAGTCTGAGACAGTAATGTCAAGACAACGCCTTACTAATTGTATACGTGTAACGTCATTAGAGATTGAGTCTGGACTCTAAAAGTTTTATAAGCACTGACCCTGGACAAGTAGTTTTAATCATGCCAATCGTTGGCGCATGCTCTGACCTGAGTTAGCTGTGTGCACAGGGGATAAATGTCACCTGTGTTATAAAAGCAAGCCATATTCTTTTCATATATTCCTTTCATCTATGAAACTAGCTGAACGAAGGAAGGAAATGTTTTATTTAACGACGCACTCAGTTTGTTAAAAGTAATAATGTGCTTTCTGAAAACTAGGCTGGTTTCAGGAAAGGCTACTCTGTGACTGACCATTTATTTACCTTACATTCTGCTATTGATTATTTAAGATATCGTAAGAAAGAAAGCAATGTTTTATTTAACGACGCACTCAACACATTTTATTTACGGTTATATGGCGTCAGACATATGGTTAAGGACCACACAGATTTTGAGAGGAAACCCCGCTGTCGCCACTACATGGGCTACTCTTTCCGATTAGCAGCAAGGGGTCTTTTATTTGCACTTCCCACAGACAGGATAGCACAAACCATGGCCTTTATTGAACCAGTTATGGATCACTGGTCGGTGCAAGTGGTTTACACCTACCCATTCAGCCTTGCGGAGTACTCACTCAGGGTTTGGGGTCTGTATCTGGATTAAAAATCCCATGCCTCGACTGGGATCCGAACCCAGTACCTACCAGTCTGTAGACCAATGACCTAACCACTACGCCACCGAGGCCGGTAGATATCGTAAGAACAAACTACACTGTACATTTATTGACTTCAATAAAGGTACAGTTTAAGTCTGGAGATAGGGACTGTGGTTTACGGTTATAAACCTAGGCATGTCTGGTAAATGTTTTGATGTTATATTTAACATGTATCAAAATATTAAATCCTGTGTAAAGTTTGATGGACATATATCAGTCATTTTACTGCCAATCTGGAGAAAATTTGTCTTCTCCTTTTATTTGCTATATTCATTAATGATTTAGAAAGTTATCTGAATACTGAACCGTGCAATGGTATTAACATTGATGACGACGTTCTAGCAGATTTTCTCAAAATACTTATTCTCCTTTATGCTGATGATACTGTGATATTTGCTGAAAATATTAATGGTATGCAAACGTCTTTAAGTGTATTTCGTGAGTATTGTATTAGATGGAAACTAGCTGTAAATATAGCAAAGACCAACGTTGTTGTTTTTGGATCTAAAGTTCGTAGACACTCAGTTTGTATTAGAGAACAAGCCACTATGTTTTTATTTAAATCTCGAATAAGTAACCTCAACTTACCAATTGACTGTCAGCTTAAACTTTTCGACCAGACTATTTTACCTATTTTACTTTATGGATGTGAGATATGGGGTTTTGAAAATTGTTCTATTATTGAAAGTGTGCATATACGATTTTTGCGAAGTATTCTTGGTGTAAAACGTAGTACATCACTTCATATGATTTATGGTGAGCTTGGAAGGTTCCCACTTGTTTATGTGAAAAGTAGAATGATTAGCTATTGGTGTAGGATGTTAAATTGTGATAACAAAAATAAGCTATCCTTTAGAATATGCAATACCTTTTTACCTGAGTATGCTTGTGGAACACATGTATATAAATGATTTAATTTTGTAGAAAATATTTTTATCATATGAAACTGGATTTACATACGTATGGTTATCTCAAAATGTTGTTAATTATGGAAACGTTAGCGATATTATTCTGGGGAGACTTAAAGACCAGTACTTGCAGTTATGGAGAGACAACATTTACCATTCAAACAAAGGTACTGACTATATGATCTTTAAAGGTATCACAAATTTGGAACAATATTTATTACTTTTAAATACAAAACATAGGTCTACTTTCACTAATTATCGCACTGCTAATCACAGGCCCCCAGTAGAAATTGGTAGATGGGAAAATAGTTCCAGATGTGAAAGGAAATGTTGTTTATGTCACGATGATGTTGTTGGTGATGAATATCACTTTCTATTTGAATGCAACGGAAGATGCAAGTACATACCAAAATATTGCTATATAAGACCAAATGCTATTAAATATCATGATCTATGCTGTAGCACGAATAATACTTTATTAAATAATACTTGTAAATTTTTAGATATCATTATGAGAACATTTATGCCCCCACGTTAATCTTGTATTATTATATTATATATGTAGAACTGCTGTATTGCACATACACTAACTATGTGCTCATGTATCTCTTGTTATGTGATCTGAGTGTAAATAAAGATGTGTTCTGTTCTGTTCTGTTCTGAATGATGAATTAGGTACTAGTAACAGCTGCCTCATCAGTCTTTTTGGTCACTAATGGGATGCGACTTTGATGTTATGAGGACTATTTTTCTGATTTATGTGGTTCACTAAGTACATAGCATCTCCATGTAAAATTCTTCAAGTGTGGGGTATTCTGAATATGTCAGTTTGGAGTATGTACTCTATACAGTATCAATATGCATATGGGTGGTATATTATTCAGCTGTGCTAAATACCAGACAAGGATGAAATATGATGTATCTCCTTCCCATGTATATTTATTGTGTTGTGCAGCCATCTTTGTAGGTACAATTGAAGACGCTGCTCTGTAATTCCACTTATTCTGCTGGCAAAGTTATTTCATACTGGGGTACACAAGAAGATAACCTTGTCAAAAATATATGATTGGACACGTTTTGAAGTTTAATTATTTTCATTATAGGTTGTAATGTACCAATCATGTGATTACCAGGTTCGAGTTCGTTGTGCACCGTCAACTGTTTAAGGAGTAAACCGTAACTATGGCTCTGATTGGTGGATATGTTACACTGGTTATTTGTGCAAATACTATGACAAATGCCCCATCAATTCCACATGTTTTATTATCTGAGCAATTATTACAGTGACATTTTGTAGTTGTTAATAAATGGGGTGGCAATACAAATGTGAACTAGTATTTTGTGCGGATCAGAGGCTGGGTACTGCGAACTTCCTGTAAGTGCTTAACACGATGTTTATTTGAGTAGTTATCAATGGGAGGTACACTGTCAGTGTATATACTGGCCCAGTGGTTTGAAACGTTGCTTCTGTTATTTTTATTAAGAATTGTTACTATGGTCGTCAATAGGAATTTATTTGGTCTAATGGAACCTATACAGCAATTTTCACAAAAAATAAGTCTCATTAATATTCAGGTTTGTCTGTTAATTAGCATATGCTGGTATCAGTCTATAAGAATTCACAATGGATGACATTTAGTGTCATCTGAAATATCTGCTTGATAAAAAAAAAGTTGATTTAATGTTGGAAATTACAAATGCACCATATGGCAAGGTAGTGTCACACCTGATGTGTATGGGAGACAGAACATTGTGTGGCCTTCTTTCCAAAGAGCAAAACTTGAGAGAGCCCACCGACTGGCCTAAATGACACAGAAGAAATTAATTCCCATAGACATGGCTTCGTGCCATGGAATTTCTGAACTAAGCCATTTATGTCATGTTCGTTGTTGAGTAAATGCAAGTCACCTGGTTTTGGAATCCAAGCATGCTAATGATAGTAGAAAGGAATGTAAACTGCAAGGTTTTTGTAACCAATAGCATGTACCGATTGTCTACTGTGAGGTGAACTGCTTTTAAAATCAATGTTTTCTTTTACTATTTAATTTTTATTTGTCTGAAATTTATATTTTCCGTAATTATCCTCGACGTTTTGGTGTTTGGTGCTTTGTTGCAGCATAATGCCTTTTTGGTATGTTTGTTGTTCCTGCTTAATCTCATACAGTGCATAAATCTATTTTCTAGTTTCACATTGTTTTCTGTTATACTTAATGGATTTCGTTTTAAGCCGCTGCCTAAAGTTGTACTCTTGCATTTCTTTGAGAGATTAAACAACTTTACTTCCAGGTGAGAAGCTGTAACCCATACGTTGTGACAGCTGTATTGCAGATTCAGCGGGCCCGTTGTTGATGCTGTGTACTGCGCTGTGAGCTCTGCCGGCAAAAGTTCTAGATAATGTTGTGTGTCTCGGTAAAGAATGTCTTAGGCATCTGTTTACTGCCTCACACTTGTGTGTATTCGTGTTGAATTTGGTGTGTTGCAATATCTTTGGGCCTAGACGGTAGTCGATACCAGGTCTTAAAGTGTTAGTGTTTTCTTCTGTAGTGGCAATTTGAAAGTTATTATTTAGGAAATAACTCTTAGAGATCCATTTATGTGAAATAGTTCTACAGACACGTGACTATATTTTACACTAGTTGTGTAACCCCTGATAGCAGGACATAATGACCTCGCGAGTGTAGGATATTGCATGCATGAATTTAGAAATATCTCTAAAGACTTGATCATATTCAGCCTGACATCTCTTGACAATGTCACTGGAAAACCTAGATTGTAGTTTAACTCTCCCTGGTTTTGTTCTGCCTGGCATCATTGTTTCTACTGAACTTTTAATTTTTGAAAACTTTTCTTTGGTTTTCAGAAAGGTGCCTGGTGTCGAGATGAAAATGTGGTTCGGTGTTGGTGATATTTTCTTGATACAGTTCATTGGCAGCTTTGAAACCCTTTGTGTCTGGATCTGTTGTTAGGTATTGTACTTCTAATTTTTTCTTACTTTTAATTTGTAGTAAACAATCTTTAGCCCATTCCTTTTAATTTCCATTGCCGTGGGAATGTCACACGAATATGACATATTATATTCCGCACATTTTTGTGAATCATTTATACTGTGCAATTTGGAACATACTTTTCTTTTGTTGTTGTGGAAATTGCTATAACCTTTGTGTCTTTTGTAGTGTGCTTCACAGCAATATATACCACTTGCGTGGCAGGTTGGAAGGGTGTTCTGGCAATGCCAGAATACAGTTTATTGTTATACATGCCGTCACAATGAATGTTGAACATGGTGGATTGTGTACCCCTGACTTTATTAATTGCTTTAAGTTCCCCCCGTTTGACATACATGTCTTCTTGATTTACTTGTGTGATTGTGTCAGCTACTGCATTACTGTTTTTATGACACCACTTATGTGAAGGTGATGGGATATTTAAGCAGGTACACAGCAACCGAAAATTGTTCGTACTTATTGGCATTTGTGTGAGGCCTACTTGTAGTGTGACATTAGGTTGTGCTTGTCGTCTTCCCCTGCTCCCCGTGTGTGTGTGTCTGTGTTTCTGTGTACAGATTAAATGTTGTTGACTTGCATGTGCATGACGTGCAGTGGACTTCCTGGCGGGTGCAGACACCTCTTTGCTCCTCTGCGGCAAAGTTGAACTGTAGTCGACCTGAATTGCAGTTGGGAACGGTATAGGCATGTTCTCTCCAAACCTTATTCATCATGTCCTCTAGCTTCCCCATGTGAATCAGCCCGAGGGAGTCTGCCTCGGGCCTGTTAATCAAAGGTACCCTCATTTAAATAAAATGTGTTGAGTGCGCCGTTAAATAACATCTTTCCTTCCTTCCGTAACACAAATTCTTTGGATTCGAAACCTCTTTAACATAGGATGTAGTGTTGACCTTTAGTATAAGAAACTTGAAATGTTCAAAGATAAGAAAAGCAAGTTAACATGAAACATTATTTCTATCAAACATGGCTGATGGTATCCTCAGTAACTACGTGTCAAACGGATGCACTACAAATCGACTCCGCCAGTGAAACTCGTACTCTGTATTGTTATCAGCACATAATACTCACTGTTATTAGGTTTTCTTATTGGGAAAATGTCCCTGAGCAACATCATAATATTAGTTATCACTGAAACTGTGTAAATATATGTGATTCCATCCTTGAACAGGCGAAATATGGTACCTTCGCGAGTGCGTCCCCTTATGCGTCCACGTATTATCAATAGAGGAAACTGATTTGTATTGTATCTCCCTTGCGTACTGTAAATAACTACTTATCAAACATAGATTCAAGACGAGTGATAAAATGCGCGGGCGTGTGTTGTACGTGCGTCTCTGCCAGTTCTCATTTGAATGCTACAATGCAGGTACCAATGTTCATGTACTTCTGGAAACAAAAAGGATCAAAGTGCAATCATATGAAATGAGTATCGTGTAAAATATACCTTAGTCACAATACGTGATGGAAGCATGAAGAATGAACTAAAAAATACAAAGAAAGTCATTAGTAATGTTGCATATATATATATATATATATATATATATATATATATATATATATATATATATATATATATATATATATATATAGTTACTCCATGCATTCAATAACATACGTAAAAAGTATTCGTTTGATTTCAAGAAACAACAAAAGAGACATATTCTGTGAAATGACGCGGTTCCTCTTTTCAACAGTCAAAGAAGCGTCTCGCCTTCATAGCAAAGTCAGTAGAGTGTATAATCGCCCTTAATATCAAGATATTTGATGCACCTACAACGCATGAAAAGGTGATGTTCCTGAGAGTTTGTTGGGAATGATCTGCCATTCTGCTGCAAGGAACGGATAAGCTAGTTGACATTACAAGTTCGGGGTGGTTTTCACCCGCTCGTCATACAACAACGTCCTATGGTCGGATGGTATCACATAATAAGGAGAGTGGATAAGTCAGTTGATGCTCGGGATCTCCTGTTTCTGCAAGAAGTATGTTACGACTTCAGCTCTGTGAGGAGTGGTGTTGTCATCCAGAACCTCGTCCTATGGATGAAGGATTCCACAATGTCGTCCCTGTAGCGTATGGCGATTATGGAGCACTGCATGGCGTAGAGGTATGTTCTGCCGTTGATATGTATGCCACACCATTACTTGTCTTCCGTAGGGGCGAGACGTAGTCTAGTGGTAAAGCGCTTGCCTGATGCACGTTCGGTCTGGGATTGATACCGGTTGGTGGGCCCATTAGGCTATTTCACATTCCAGCCAGTGCACCACGACTGGTATATCAAAGGCCGTGGTATGTACTATCCGGTCTGTGGGATAGAGCATATAAAAGTTCCCTTCCTACTAATGGACTAAGATTATATGTAAAAATAGCAAATGTTTGAAATTCAATAGCCGGTGATTAATATATCAATGTGCTCTAGTGGTGTTGTTAAACAAAATAAACTTCTGCTTCTTCTTCTTCGTATCCTCCAAAACGACCGATCTCTCAAATAGCGACTCAAATGAAGCACTCGAGGATCCTGAGTCGGACGCGCTTTCTGCCGTCCTTGAATGCAATGGTCAAGTGAAGTTATTCTGTGTTGGGAATTCTCGACCATTACTGTTTGGATGTCTGTGACGCACAAGTTAACTAAACGCTAGGGCCATACATAGGTTTTAGTTGGAAAAAGTGTTTAAATTTATTTTAAAACTGTTTTCTGAAGATATGTAAGAAATAGAATACTGTATTCGTGTCGGTTAGATACGGTTTATCTTAAACTCGTTGTTAAAAAAAAGGTATCCAACGACCGCATCGCCTTTAAGTGCCAAATGTTACATGTCCTGACATCTATTGTTGTAAGTGAAAAACAAATATAAAGAGGATTATGCAGCTCGCACTGACATAAAAGGTTCTGCTTTGCAGGATTAAAAACTCTTTGTCAGTTTGGCTTATGTGTGATGAAAGCGGACACACGGTTCGAGTAACTGAACTTTACTTACCCTCAAGGCCACCACTGAGTGGCAATGGAGGAAATAGATAATAACAACCGTGGTGTGTTCTATCATGTCTAAAATAATGCATACAAAATATTCCTTGCTGCTAATGGTAAAACAAATGCAGAATAATTTCTATAAAACCTACGTGTCCGAATTATTAAATTAAATCAATGGGCCTAGTGGTGTCGTTAAACAAATCACAGTTTAATTAAATACCCTCCAGCAACCTAAATTATAGGTAGAATTATGGCGAATTTTCAAGGGTCTTAATTGACTTATATAATTATGGATTTCCTCTAGAAAATATTGTTTTAATATTAAAAGAAATCGGCTTGCTTGTCCAAAATGGATTTTCATATAGATTTTAAAGTTTGTTCTCTAAACTGCAGAGGCCTTGACCATTTTTAAAAACAAAAATATGCATTGAACTCCTTAAGAGCGCCAGACCTGATTTTTTTTTTCTGATCTCACAAAATGTATATTCTTTTATTAGTGACTCAAATATAATTTCCGGTTATAGATCAGACAACTCTTTGATAAGCTTAAAATTTAACTTGAAAAAGCAACAAAAATCCCAAATACATATTGGAAATTTAATAACTCCCTTTTGAATGACAAAGAATATGTTAAAGCTTTAAAAGAAGTAAATGAATGAATGAATGAATGTTTAACGACACCCCAGCATGAAAAATACATCGGCTATTGGGTGTCACACTATGGTAAAAGCAAAACAAATTTGTTAATCAACACGAATATAAAAATTCAAGAGTCAGATAAAAACACAGTGTAAAGAACTGTTAAAAAAATACAAACATCACAGATATATAAAATTATAATTTAGAATAAAAGTCCGTATCACGCAAAAACTGCAATAAACATTCTGGATGGAATCGAAATGATTCCATCACAGTTCTTTGTCCAAATATATCCTTTCGAGCCACTGTTAAATGCTTACACTCCATCAAAATGTGTCGCACAGTCAGAAGACACTGACAGTGCTCACACTGAGGTGGAGGATATTTCTTCAAGATAAATGAATGGGTCAAGTAAGTATGACCGATGCGGGCACGACACAAGACTACCTCATCCTTCCTGCACTGTATAGGAGGACTGCCACTCTCCCAAGCCTGGCTTGATATCATGAAGCTTGTTCGCAACCTCACCGTCCCAATCACGTTGCCAAGTCGAAAAGATAAATTTGTTGATACTAAGTTTAAAATCAGTATACGGTACACCGACCCTGGCATGAGGCAAATCCAAAACAGACTTGGCAGCAGAATCTGCCTTTTCATTACCCCTGATACCAACATGGCTGGGCACCCAACAAAATACAACATCATTATTGGCAATAGATAAAAAGACACACTTTCGTATCACTATCCCAATTAAGGGATCGTCCAGCTTCATATTGCGCAAAGCTTGGAGACACGAAAGTGAGTCAGTAAAAATAATAAATTTGGATGCTATTGAATCTTTGATTTCTTCTAAGGCTTTAATGAATCACTAGACGATATATCTCATGAAATAAAATTCAAGATTAATTATCAGCTTTTTTATGGAAACTCTTCTTATAGACGTCCAGGGTAAAACAATTTCGTATGCCTCATTTAATAATAAAGAGAGCAAGAAACTAGAAGAAGTTTTAAATAGGGAAATAAATGACGTAGAAAATAACAAACAATATTGACTATGATCGGTTAGAAGCAAATAAATTTGAGCTAGAAATTATAATAAGAAAACAAATGGACGGTATTCTTATTCGGAGTTAAATGGATTGATGAGGGAGAAAAAATAAATAAATACTTTTGTAATTTAGAAAACAGGAATTTTATTAGCAAGTCAATGACAAAAATTCAGTCGAAAGATGATACTATTTTAGCACGCATACATGATATTTGTTTGGCAGCTGAGACATTTTATGGAAATCTGTTTTTACCGAAAGAACATTTAATTCCTAAATATGAACATAATTCCATGTTTTCTCAAAGTACTGTAATAAATAAGTTAAATGAAGGTGAGACTAAAGCTCTTGAAGGTGATGTTACTTATGATGCATTACTAAATGTCCTAACATATACCAAAAATAACAAGTCCTGGTTCTCATGGATTTACTTATGAGGATTACATTGTTTTTTGAAAAAGATATTGGCATTTATTTACTAAGATCAATAAACGAAGGATTTGAAAAAGGAGAACTTTCTGTTACCCCAAATCAAGGAATATTATAACATGTATCCCTAAAGGTGTTAAACCTAAACATGTTTTGAAGAACTGGCGCCAAAGTTCACTTTTAAATAGCTCTTGAAACGTTTGTCATCGATAATTGCTCAAACACTGAAAAACGTCCTTCAAAACTTATCAACGAAGATCAAATTGGTTTTATGGCAAATCGATATATTGGTGACAACATCTGTTTATTATATGAGTCTATAGTGAGTGCTGAAACGTTAAATAGTTCTGGGATGTTATTTTTGGTAGACTATGAAAAGGCCTTTTACTCAGCATCTTGGTTCTTCATTGATAATACCCTTTCATTTTTTTGGTTTTGATAATGACATAAGAAGATGGGTTCAAATATTTCATAAACATATTAAATCTTGTTTAATAATTAATGGTACTTTATCTCCATGGTTTGAAATTCATAGAGGCTGTAGACAAGGCGACCCTATTTCTCCCTATATATTTTTATTATGCTCAGACATTTTAGCTCTTATGGTTAAAAACAATCCAAATATCAAAGGTCATTCCATCAATAATGAACATCTGCTTATGATAAAATATGCTGATGACACTGAGTTCATTCTTGACGGGAGTAATAAACAATTGAAACTAGTTACAGTATTGACTGAATTTGCACTGTCTGGATTAAATATTAACAATGACAAATCTCAAGTGATTTGAATCGGAGCTAAGAAAAATTGTAAAGACATATATTTACCAAACTTAAACCTAGAATGGAACCCGAAAATGCTCAAAATTCTTGGAATCACGTTCGTAATAAATATGGATGAAACAAGTTATATTAATTTTAAAAATAATCAAACAAATTATTAATAGATGGATGAAACGTATTATTACACCTCTCGGCAAAATTGCAATTATTAAGTCTTTACGTATTTCTAAACTTAATTACTTTTTCTTGACTCTTCTACGTTCACCTGGAGATATTCTTAAAGAATTAACACTATTCTATTTAAATTCCTCTGGAATAATAAACAATCAAAAGAACAATAGTTTGTCGTTCTGTTAGTGAAGGTGGTTTTGGTATGGTAGACATATATGCGTATGCAAAAACCCTACAACTTATACGGATGGGAAAGGTTTTGGATGTAACAAATGATAAAAAATGGAAAAAACTACTTTTATAGACAGGTCCAGATTCTAACAATATAGCTTGTTCTGGAAGTTCCAAGCAAAGTAAATGTCATATTTTGGAAAGATTGTTTGAATGCCTATTTTGCCATCAACTTTCGATGAATTTTTGACAGCACCTATATTTTATAACTCGTAATATTTGTATAAATAAAAAGCCTTTCTATAACTCAAATTGGCAACACAAAGGTATCTCTCAGATTAGAGATTGTTTTAAGATACGTGGTAAAATTCATACATTGTTAGAAATTCAAGATAACTTTGATACTGAACTATCCTTTATAACATATTTTGACGTTGTTCAAGCAAATTTGTGCCTCTCACCGCACTTGAGACTGTGTCCCGTACTAGAGATTGTGAAACGCGTTCATACACCTAAGCAGAAATGGTGTTAATGTATATTAGAAAAAAAACTTTGTTTATCTGCAATTGTTATTTTGAGGGTGTGTACCACCAAGTCATGTCCTATAGACGATAAAAGTTAAAACTATGGCTAAAACGGATACCCGCAATGTACAGTATTAGTACACTATGAATATAAATACTATGTCCCTTAAAGTAAAACAAAAATGCAGTGGTAAGCTGCTAGTTTTGAGTATCCCCTTTCCGCACGCACGCACACACACACACACACACACACACACACACACACACACACACACACACACACACACACAATAATGTTGTCTTAATGTTAACAGGTCCTCGTGCATGTCCCAAGCCCAGTAGTAGTTTCTACATTACTACTAGTTCAAATTAAAGTACAGACATTTTATGACAACAAGTCCTATCACATACATATCTAATGACATGAGGAGCCCTTTTTGATGCACCATCAAAAGGTGTGTGCACTTTGAAATGTGAGATGTTATTTGCTACACTACTGCCTGTAGTCGTAGGTCAGCTGACATACTATAGGTGGTACTAAACCAAATACCTTCCGGCTGGGTCAGAGTTCGAAGTGTACCCAACTTTTGATAGAGAAGTTAAAACCAAAAGTCCTGTGATTGGCGTTGGGTGTAAAATAATATTAGTTTCATCTGGGTTAAAAATGTATGAAATTTTATCTCATCTAGTACCATGGTGTCAATTAGACCTGTGCTTCAAACATGTGAGGGGTACCTGAAAAAAGTACTCAAATTTTATGCGGAAATAGACGCTGTCCGTTATCTCTGAAATGAGCAGCTTCACCCCCATTTTTTTTTCTGATTCACTTAAGGGTAATGGGTGGTAGTATTTATATAGTTTTAGCCACATACGTTACTAGGGGATTTGATTTGGTAGTACTAAACCATATAGCACATATTCAGTGCCTAAAAATATTATAATTTTCTTATTTAGTTTAATTAAACTATACTGATTGATTAATTAGCCGTCACTTGAAGATACAAGTTCACAATGACCTTGACCATGACAATAATTACTGTACATGGCTCTCAATGGAGTTTGAATCGAAGTTAGCACTGAGGAAAAGTTGGTTTTGGCCTATAATGTAAATATTTGAATAATGTTTTTTACATGGCATTTGACTTGCCATATACAACTGGTCTTAAATATAGTAATATATCTAGGTAACCTGAACTGAATGTTAATAGCAATTTATTTTTATATTAAAAATAGCATGTGCCAATATTGGCTTAATATCTTTAATTTCCATTAATATAGTTAATTTTTCATGTATGAAATTCTGAACACTCAAATTTGTAAAGAACTTTATTTTTATTTTCATATTTACATATTTATAGGGTGCTAAGTTATATTTTAGACAAATTTGTAGTTTTATGCAAACTTTTAGTTAAATTTCAAGAAACACTTTACCAAACACATAATTAAATTTGCCTTCTGTTCTTATTTATACATAACAATACGCTTGATAAACATATATTTAGGTCTCCAGATAAAAAAAAAAAGTTTTAATAATCACTTAGTTTGCTCTCATAAAATGTATTTCAAGGTTATACTAGATTCAAAACCAATTTGTCCAGATTTGGTTATCTGCGTTGAAGTAAGTTGGCAATTTATTTTATTGTTAAAGTTGTATTACCCAATATTACTAGCTAAATAATATGCTGGATTACAGATTGTAGGAATACATCCAATATACGTATTGTATTCATCTGGATTACAAAATAAGGCGAGCAAATAGATGTTCAGGTAATTATGTCATTTCAAAATATTTTTAGTAATGAATCAAAAATAAATATGTGAAAGTTGGATGATAATACCAGATATCACAAATATTTAAATCCCCCAACTACAGTAGGCTATAAATAAAATATAGTCAGGAATATCGGAAGCTGCCAAAGGTTTTGATGGTCCATTATAAAAATCAGCATGGCCAATGTATTTGAAATTCCCACACCTGGTAACTTGAAGACTCCCACACCCAGAATACAGGATTTCCCCGCAACACTTAAGTTCAGGACATTAAGACATTATTTCATACAGGTGCAGTCATGTCGATTTCTTTTTCTTCCTCAGATGCTGTATTTTTTAATAGTGATATGTCTTTGATGTGCCTCTTAAGGTCTTCATAATATAGGGGTCAGTCAAGTACACGTGTTTCAATGGAATGATTTAACTAGTAGAGGTGCTCTAAATATCTATGTTGTCTCTACATATAAATATTATAGCTGAGCACACACACCCAACTGACAATAAATATCTTCAGGAGTATTTTTTTTTTTTTAAATAGTTTTTTTAATATGACATATTGCATTTGTACAAAACTGTATACATCTTATGATGTGTACATTATTTTAGGTTACACTGTAGAAACAACATTCACAAAAAGGTGTAAAGTTACGTCTACGACTAGCACTTACGTCTGCCGTAGATTTACGTTTACGTGTAAAACTAGGATTACGATGTTTTGTGAATATGGGTCCAGGTCCTGGTTGTCATAAAAGCACATAGTTGGACACTTTTTAAAATTGTATGTTATCACTATAGGTAGTACTAAACCAAACAATTTCCGGCTGGGTCAAAGTTTGAGGTACACCCGACCTTTGATAGAGAAGTTAACACCACACATCCCGTAATAAATGTGAGTGTGCTGGGTGTAAAAAACCGTTTTATCTGGGCAAAAACGTCATGCAATTTCATTTCATCTAGTACCACTATTTGAAACATGTGAGGGGTACCTGTAAAACAATACTCATATTCTGTGCGAAACTAGGGTAGTCGATTGACACGCTAGTATACACCCTATAGATAACAATATACCAATTAACATGTCAAAGTGTTAAAATGTATGTGCATCCAACTTTAAATAGCACATTAAATACTAGCACGCATGTCATTGGTGAGATATGTTAATAAACAACAATGGATAGACAGGCGCGTGTGTAGGGGTTGGGGGTGGGGTGTCGTCACCCGCTAAAGGAAACATTTTTCTTTATTCAAATTATTTATTATAAATTATAAGATAATTATTTGCCTTTGAGTATATTAGTTTTATGGACAGAGAGACATAAACTGTAGCGCAAACATTACAACGAGAAAGAGGAAAAACAAATACCATGTTTTAGGAAAGGCGTTGGATTTGCTCTAGCATCTAGTGGATAAGCTGTTTGACTGACTATTAAGCTCATGACAGCGGTTCAAATCTCGTGATGCTTGGACACTATTCAGTCATATATAGTTATCGTCTAACTATCTGAATATTCTTAATCACTTTCTAAATTCTTCTGTAATTTCATTATGTTTCGACCCTGTCATGTCCGTTTGCCCCTACTGTCCACACCATCACCTACCTGTTCCTGTTTCCTCCCGGTAAGCGAACTCAGAACAGTGTCTTTTAAAACCCTTCACACAGGGCTGGTTGGTGGGAAAAAGGAAGGAAATGTTTTATTTAACGACGCACTCAACACATTTCATTTACGGTTATATGGCGTCGGGCATATGGTTAAGGCCACACAATATTGAGGGAGGAAACCCGCTGTCGCCACTTCATGGGCTACTATTTTCGATTAGCAGCAAGGGATCTTTTATATGCACCATCCCATAGACAGGATAGCACATACCACGGCCTTTGATGTACCAGTTGCGGTGCACTGGCTGGAGCGAGAAATAGTCCAATGGGCCCACCGACTGGCATCGATCCCATATCGACCGCTCGTCAAGCGAACGCTTTACCACTGGGCTACTTCTCGCCCCTGACTGGTGGGAAACGGCAGTTGTCAAAGACGGATAGTCTCAAGAAATAAGCAACCAGTGAATAAAAAAGCAATTAAAGATAGAAGCAACCAGATCAGGATGGGAGCAGTGGATTTGCGCTACAGTCATACGCGTACGAGGTAGGGGGCAGGGGCAGTGGGACCTCCCCAACACTGTACTGGAGAAAATCCTAAATTTCGTGCAAAAATTATCAAGACATATTCGTATAAAATTAACTGGCCTAAGCCAAATAACTTCCATCTGGGTCAAAGTTCGAGGTGCACCGACTTTTTGATAGAGTACTTGATACCACAGGCCCTACCATTGGTGATAAATGTAAGTGTTTATTGTAAACATAATTAGTTTTATCTAGGCAAAAATGTATGCAATTTTATTTCATCTAGTACCACTGTGTCAAGTAGCATTGTGTATATTGTCCCAATTTGTGTTCTAGACATTACTATAATAGTAACACAGAACGCAGATACACATCCCCAGTCTTATGAAATCTTTTGTACTAATAAAATGTCATGCCTGTGACATAAATATTATATTTTTCCACGCTATCTTTTTGACACGGAGCATAATCAAACATTGTAAACTGTTATGACACACTTAATCCGTCACTATTTGTGCCGGACGTATCGCAGTGGTAAAGCGTTCGCTTGATGCGCGGTCGGTCTAGAATCGATCCCCCTCGGTGGACCCATTGGGCTATTTCTCGTTCCAGCCAGTGCTCCACAACTGGTGTAACAAAGACCGCGGTATATACTATCCTGTCTTTGGGATGGTGCATATAAAATATTCCTTGCAGCTAATTGCAAAGAGTAGCCCATTGAGTGGCGACAGCGGGTTTCCTCTCTCAATATCTGTGTGATCCTTAGCCATATGTCTGACGCCATATCACCGTAAATAAAATGTGTTGAGTGCGTCGTTAAATAAATAATTTCCTCATTTCCGTGACTATTGTTGCTATAACAGCTGCAAGCTGACGGCAGTCATGACTGTTAAATTGACATTATCATGCAACCATTTTTCTATTGACCCGATAATCCCTACCTGATAATTCGAAGTATTATCATGTCACTAGGAAATCAGTTGTGCACATGGCGAATGTTTGCTCAATTTTCAGGTAGATTGTTTTCTTATTTTTCAAACAACCATTAACAGCAATAATTGTTGAACCGTATAAATAAATATAACATTTACACTTCCTGTAACATCAAATTACCTCTTATTTTTCAATTCTCCATTATTCGATCCCATTCGGAACTAGTGAGCGTTTTTGATTAAA
>NC_054708.1:68947615-68949349 GCF_016097555.1 Gigantopelta aegis
CTATGAAGTTACGACAGCGGGTTTCCTCCCTCAATATCTGTGTGGTCCTTATCCATATGACCAACGCCATATAACCGTAAAAAAAAGTGTTGAGTGCGTCGTTAAATAAACCATTTCCTTCCTTAACGCAATTACAACAAAATGGGTAATTTTCCAAGTCCGTGGATCGACAAACTAATTTTAAATATTTCGGCCCTAAGATTAAGTTACAGTAGATTAAAATTAATGAAAAAAAAATATTTTGTACAATTCGACACTTTATTACAAAACGACACTTTTGAAAAATGTACATGTATGTTGTTTTGTAATAAACTGATACAATTCCATGTATTTGTTAAAATTGATAAAAGTTAAGGATGGATAGTGATTTGAGATGTTAATAAGCAAAACAACATATGAGAAATGAAGTTTATTACAAAACGACACTTTAACGCTCTTACTCCAAAAACGCATGTAAATCAATTACAACAACATGGGTAATTTTCTCAAGTCCGTGGATCGACAAACTAATGAAAACATATGCCAAGCTTGATCTAGTGGTACACATTTCGACCACAAGATTAACTTAGAGTAGATTACAATTACATAATATTTTGTTTTAATTAAAATTCGACACTTTATTAGAAAACGAGGTTCTCAGTCGCAATGTTAACACTATCGGGAGACCTTTGTGACATACACCCAAGAGCTGAGACCTATACTCTCAACATATTACCATGTTGTTAACTTGTTAACAATGTTTCATGCTGGAAAGGAAAATGCAATCTACAAGCCAACTTGTGGCAGCGTCCCAAGGATATCAACAATGTCCAGAGAATATAAATAACATCCACAGATAACAAAGCCGAAGTGTTCCAGTTTCCAGGATTATAAATTTATTTAAAAGTTATGTGTAAATGAAAATAAAGTTAATGATCACAGGGTAAGTTCCCAACAGATAAGATAGATAGATCTCTTCCTTTCAGCTCCAGTTATATTAAAAACAGTGAGGACTGTATCGCCAAAAAAATGTGAACTTAACTGCAGCTTGCATTTGTTTATAAATAGTATGTTACTGCCATAAAACAAGTTAATTAAATAGAGATGGTAAGTTAATAAAATTTACTTTTAAATTATAAGTTAAAATTGTTCCAGTTGCAATTTAAATGTATGTAAGTAGTATATTTTGTACGTAGCGGGGACAACAAAGGAAATACAATGGAGTCGCCTCCAATACAATGGCTATGCACCTCCGGAACAATGGGTCCCCAATCCGCAACAATGGATGTGCACCTATTGTCTTTCCGGTTCAGTGGAGCGTATAATTGGTTTTTCCGGTTCAGTGGAGCGGATAATGGGGTTTTCCGGTTCAGTGGAGCGAATAATGGATTTTTGAACAAAAGAAGTGCACCTATTGTGCCGAGTGGATGACTGGCATTTTTTTCAAATTTTGAGCGGGAACGTCTGCGTTTTTGTTGGGTTCGATGGGGTCACTGTAAAAGTGCGTATTTGAAATAAAGTGGCTTTTTAAAAGGTAGCATTATGAGAGTTCTACATCAAGAGCCTTCTATTTTTAGAAATAGGGTCAAGGCAGTGCAAGTGTGGTGTAATATTCTATTGTTCTATAAATAATGTTTTTGTTGGGTGCTATGGGGTCACTGCAAAAGTGCGTATTTGAAATAAAGTGGCTTTTAAAGGTTGTTTTTATAAATGTGTTACTGGTTAAAAGGATAGGGATTTATTTGTAGTTATAAT
>NC_054708.1:68949549-69077467 GCF_016097555.1 Gigantopelta aegis
AGTCCAGCGATCCGGACAGGCAGGTAAGCCCAGGTTAGCTGGTCCGGTTTTCCATGGGGCGGAAGTGCCGAGGGAAGGAGGCCTCCTAACAGGCATTCTATCGGCCGAAAGCGCCTACGCCCTACCGCACCCAAAATAGCACCCTACAACGGCGTCCCCCCCCCCCCCCCCCCCCCCCACCCCCATCGACCAGCACCCCCAAGTTATCCATACAGCAAGTAAGGGTTGTTAACTATGGAAATGATGCTAGAGAGGGCTGGGAAGGAATGAAAAAAAGAAAGAAATGTTTTATTTAACGACGCATTCAACACATTTTATTTACGGTTATATGGCGTCAGACATATGGTTAAGGACTACACAGATTTTGAGAGGAAACCAGCTGTCGCCACTTCATGAGCTACTCTTTCCGATTAACAGCAAGGGATCTTTTATTTGCGCTTCCCACAGGCAGGATAGCACAAACCATGGCCTTTGTTGAACCGGTTATGGATCACTGGTCGGTGTAAGTGGTTTACACCTACCCATTGAGCCTTGCGGAACACCCACTCAGGGTTTGGAGTCGGTATCTGGATTAAAAATCCCATGCCTCGACTGGTATCCGAACCCAGTACCTACCAGCCTGTTGACCGATGGCCTAACCACGACGTCACCGAGGTCGGTCAGGAAGGAATGAAGGTAAGGAAGATGAAGGAATGATGAGAAGTTGGTGGAAACGTATCATACAGCTGGTAGAGTTGAGGAAGAAGGTTCTTGTAGTTAAAGTAACTTCCGGAGGTGTCCACAGAGAGTTCCTCAAGCATTCGTTTGCATAACATCCGGAAGGATGCGTCACCTATACGGATGACAAGGTCATTGCTATATAAGCCTCAGGGGCATCCGGGTAACCACTAACTCGTTAAACGGATGTCTCTGAGTATCGGCCAGGCTATCGTTTTTTATTATATATAATAGATGACCAATCAAGTTAATAGCGCCCACTCCGGACTTAGCCTCTGACTTCGCCAGTGACCAATTCCGGGACAGGAGGAATACAAAGGTGAATGGGAATGGGAACGTTTTTTACGTGCCCATATCCAACTGAGGTTCAGGCACGCCCACCCCGGACTTAGCCTCTGACTTCGCCAGTGACCAATTCCTGGACGAGAGGGGTGGGTAAGTTTGAGGTGGGCGGAATTTTGAAAAAATTTAACAGAGTTGAGAATAACCATGTCCTGTAAAAAATAAGGCAAAACAAAAAAATGTCAAAGTTGAAGGTGATTGGAGCAATTTAGATGGACTGCCAAAAAATAAAGGGTGCCAGACTATTTACAAAATAAATAAATAAAAGTTTTGAAATTACGGCCAAAAATAATTAAAGTCTGACTAAGTCCATACTCACGGAGGCAGAGGAGGTTAGTAGGTGGCGTCGCTACGGAGTGTCGATGAAATCCGTGACGTCAAGCTGCGTGAGGTACTGCCGGTACACGGAGGCCGCTAAACTTCTGGCGATGGGACGGTAGTCTTGCCCCGAGACGGTCTTTAAGACGCGGTGTAAAGTCGGGTTGTTCATCTCTTGAAGTAGTAGCCCTTGGTGGTAAAGTCCGGTCCGGCGGATGGTAATGCACACTGCGGTTCGTCCCTCCTGCAGCTTGACGCAGTGGAAAGTAAAGTCCCCGTCAGCACGGCTTGTTGGTAGCTGCTGGTACGCCTCGTGCTTGGGCTTGCTAATCAGCTTGCGGACGTCCTCCAAGTTCTGCCTGACAAGTTGAGCATAGCGCTGTTGGAGACGGCCGGCCTGCAGTGACCACTGTTCAACTTGTTCGACCTCCAATACCCTTCCCCCGCCCTTCACATGCACCCATTTCCTCAAATGTCAATATGCTCTAACATTGATGTCGTTAACCAAAACAAACTAACTTTGCCCTTTCCAAACGAAAGAATATTTATTTTAATTTGTCGATTTTAACACACGTACAATTAACAAGTGAAAACGTTCATTGTCTACTTTAGTATATTTTATTAAAACATATATAAATGATTAATGTGTTACTAGTATACAAACTAAACTTTGAAAGTTCTACTGACACTTTATAAAATATTAATTCTGAAATAGGAAGGTACGATTGTCGATAATACGTTGTCAAGACCTAACCGGTTTTAACGAAAGTAACGTATCAGGGGCGAGATGTAGCCCAGTGGCACAGCCCTCGCTCGTTGCGCGGTCGGTGTGGAATCGATCCCCGTTGGTGGGCCCATATGGCTATTTCTCATTCCAGCCAGTGCACCACGACTTGTATATCAAAGGTCGTGGTATGTACTACTGTGCATGTGGGGTGGTGCATATAATAGATCCCTTGCTGGTAATCGAAAAGAGTAGCCCATGAAGTGGCGACAGCGGGTTTCCTCTCTCAATATCTGTGTGGTCCTTAACCATATGTCTGACGTCATATAACCGTAAATACAATGTGCTGAGTGCGTCGTTAAATAAAACATTTCTTTCTGGTACCGTATCCTCAACCGAACGTTCTTCGTACAGCGCAATATTTCTCATTTAATTTTTTGAGACGAACCCTACAATTTCAAATCCGGAAAATCACGTGTTAACTGAAACTGACAACAGGCTGTCGTTTGTGCTTTGCCGAGCAATGGCGGCATAGGCGACGAATCGAGCGTATACTTTTGACGATCTCCGTTCATAGCGAACACACACGAGGTTTTTTTAAAGTGCATTTGAGCTTGTATTTCATATTTGTATATGATGTTATGATGTGGTAACCAGAGACTGTAACTTTAAAATAGTCGATGAAACGGAAATTTATCCCAGGTTTATTCATGAGCCCATGCGATGTTTTGAGTGTGTAAGTACACATTTTGCAATTACGGAAATATTTACATCAATAATATTAATATCAACGTTGTGTCATAGCTTTTATATGCACAGGAATTTGGCAATTAAATAAAGTCGAAGACCGGAAGGCCAAAACACGGACGTCAAAAATTAAATTAACACATTTAGAGATCGTAATATACTAATATCCCATAAATAAATTACATCAACTATTTACAAACATAGTTTCATACACTATAAACATATTATTATGAAATACAACTAAATGTAACTCGCATTATGCATCCAAACGATCTCTAATAACAATAATTACTCAACTTCGTTTTGTCGATAGTGCGCGACACGACAAACTGCACTACTAAGAATTTCATTAAACCAGAGCTTGTAGAATGTTGTTTAAAATCCAGTAGCCATGGGATCAGTGATTAAGACAGTTTACTAGCCACAATTAAATATTCACTATCCCTATATAATTTTACTTTAAGTTAATACAATTTGACTAAATAATATTAATACGATATGTCCCCTAAAGAGCTTAGAAACACCAAAATTGGAGGTTGGGGTGGGGTCAAGATATTCATATTTACAAAATAGACTTAACTGCAACATTTGACAATTTTGTTTTTCAGTAGCCATCTGGAATGACAATAGTAGTTATTTACTAGCCCAACATTGAATATCACTAGCCATGGGAGTGGGGCTACCATAATCTAGAAGCCCTGATTAAACAATAACTATAATAAATGGCAAAGTTCCAGACATTACACAACACAAGCAAATATGCAAATAATTACTACTAAATGTAACAATAAATATTCAGTTTTGTCCAATATTAAAATTACTTGACAAACGTCTAGGTCACAGCACACATGTAAGAAAGTTATTGGACAGCATATATATATATATATATATATATATATATATATATATATATATATATATATATATATTAAAATATGAGATTGGTTATCACAGATATGATGAGTAAGTTATAGAATAAATAACAATGGAATATATACGTCTATTATTTAAAACTAAAATACTTATAATAAAAACATTTATTCAATGCACTACAAAAATTGCCAAATAAAACCAAGTAAAAACAATCCCAGTAATGAATAACTAATGTGTACACACACTGTGTAGAGTAATAATAATTATAAGATCAAATCACAAACAAAGAAAAGGATTTGAAAATTGGTCATTGTCTTTACAAAGCATAAATTTTTTGTAAAATCTACTAAACAAATAGTGACAATTGATGGACTATAGTAAAGTTAGCATACATTTTTTAGAATATGCTACACCCAATCCCTGCAATTGGCCACGGCAATTAGCGATTCCATGGAGATTGCCGTGGAGTTTTTCATTCTCCACGGGACTTTTTTTCCTGTGGACTACATTTCAAAAAACATTCACTGCTTGTTTTTTTGCCGTGGACGTTTTCTTAATTGCAGGGGTTGTACATCAATTAGAGACTAATATAAGGTTATTAGCTTAGTTAGATAAATTAACCTTACCAACAACAATCATTAGTCGTCGAAAAATACCTTTATCTGCACGTCTTCCTTTATTTCCACACCTCTGCCAGTTAGTTTATATGTGTTGTCCAACACAATTTGTCTGACTGACTTTTCCGAGAACTGTACAATTACAGGGCGTTCCTTTCTCTCTTCATAAACTCCGAATTGAAAAGCAAAGTCCAAGTCAGACTGTTTTAAAGTCGGGTGTAGCTTTCGTAAGATGAAGACAACGTCGCTCCGAACATCGTCATCGATATCAACCAGACCAAATATTACCAGACAGTTTCCATCCTTCATTCGTTTCCCTGAGGAATTAAGATCTTTAACGAAATTAAGGTATGCCTGGTTTACGGCCTTCATCTTCTCCTTTTCAGCCTCCAGTTTGGAGAATCTTTCTTTGATAGCAGCTAACTCTTCCTGTCTGCGTTTTTCTTCGTTAGCAGCAAACGCGCGTCTTTTTAATTCATCTCTGTCCGAATTTGCATTTCCGTTTAGCAGTCTTTTTTGGCTAAACGGCGTGCGAATCACGATCCCGACTCTTTGGTTCGCGAATACATATATGCCGGGTCTGTCTTCAACACCTACTCCCAACTCAGTACCAACTCGTTTCTTTTTACTATACTCAATTCCGCCTGCAACCATCACCGGTCCAGCCAGTACCATAACGCTTATTCTGGTCCAGGACAGCTCAATGCCAATCTTTAAAAATCTGAAGAAATTTAAAGTCAAAGGGATCCCTCGTGGTCCTCCATCTATCATTTCCGTTGAGTCCGAGTAGCTTGCGACCATTGTTAAAAAACAACAACAACATGCAGCTATGAATGTGTTGACTTTCCGTGGGTCTAAATATGTATGCGATCGTTACTCACCTGACAAAAGTAATAATCACTCCCTGAAATTTCGCTCCATGAGTAATGCGCTGATTGAGAGCACTGGGACTATATTCAGTAACGTTCCGAACAGGACACGAGGAATCGAAATATCCGTGTTTATTATAGTCAAGTAAATTAATGTGTGATATAGATATAGTTTAGTGTTAATTGGTGATCGTTAAAACTCGTAATAAGCTAAATTATATGCCTGCTGGTTAACAAAGGATTTTGGTTTCATTTTACATATTTCTTAGGATAATAATTGACTAAAACATGTTTATTCATAATATATATCTGTATATTTGAATGTAAACATTTCTTGTCATCAAACTTTAATATATAGTAAAACAATTAAAATATATCAAACATAGACTTGAAAGTATACATTTACAAATGTTGTTTTGTTAACTGTAGTCTTTTGCACAATGCACGAGAGCTCTGAATTTATGGTGAGCATGTTTCGAAGTTTCCATGAGAAATGGATATATTGTTAAGAAGTTTTACGAAGAAATAAACAACAAACACCTATTATTATGTTTGTTTTTCAGTCATTTACATAATGCTATTCTTGTAAAAAAGACAAGACTACCTGCGAGGTACATGATACGCCCGTCAGGAGTTTGGTGGAAATACATAGATATTAATGAATATGTTACGAGTATGATTCGATTCTAATTTGGGAAAATGTTTGCAATGGGATGGATGAACTGTCTCTTGTTGACCAACTACTGATGATGCTGTATCCATTGGAAAAGGTGCTGTCTGATTAATAGAATTATTATTCTTTATTAGAAAGGTAATGTTTTTTAGCATGGGTACTCTGGTGATACATTTATATTGACAGAGAAACAGTTTATGTATGTAATGTTAACAATACAGAACCGCCACGAAATTAACATATGCATTGTGATTTATTTGTATCGCACTGACCTAGTGATTGTATATGGTACACAACCATCCCCAGTTGTTCCTACATGTGAGGTCTGATGGTCCTGTATGCATCTGTATGCAAGATATAATCTAGACAAGGATTTATTGTTATGTACAGTAGACCGTGAAAAGTAGGTCACAGTGTCCTAGTAATATTACGCGACACACCGACATCCCAAGCTGTTCCTACATGTGAGGTATTACGGTCATGTATGCATCTGTATGCAAAATATGATCCGGACAAGGATTTACTGTTATGTGCAGTAGACCATGAAAAGTAGTTCACAGTAACCTAGTAATAGTACGCAACACACCGCCATCCCATGTTGTTCCTACATGTGAGGTTTTATGGTCCTGTATGCATCTGTATGCAAAATATGACCCGAAGAAGAACAAGTAAACAGACGGGCGGACAGACGGCTGTGGGGCATCTAGCATGTCTGTCTCTCTGTCTGTATGTATGTATGTATGTATGTATGTCTCTCTCTCTCTCTCTCTCTCTCTCTCTCTCTCTCTCTCTCTCTCTCTCTCTCTCTCTCTCTCTCTCTCTCTCTCTCTCTCTCTCTCTCTCTCTCTCTCTCTGTGTATGCCTGCGTGCGTGCGTGTGTGCACCTTCTAGTGAATCGTAAAACTGTGTAACTACACAAACACATCTTTGAAGAATGTTTAGAATTACGGCGTTGTAATGCCTAACATTGGAATCCATGCTTATAATACAAATTATCCAAGACACATGAAAGCAATTATTGTAATTATGGTTTAAAAATAAATTACTTTCGGACTTTATTTTCATTTATCGGAGCAAAATGCATACTGAAATGTGCTTTACCTCATACAGCAAAAATAGCACGTTTAAAATGAGAATGGCTGAAACGTAGTTCACTGTGCAATCTGATTAAAATTAGCTCTACTGGTCTACCAGTAGATCTAACAGCATTGCGTGGACTCCTATGTCCAGGTGACATTTCATCTATAAATAACAATTTAAATATGGACCAATTACACTTCGCCTTTTATAGCGTTATTCGGGAGCATACAAATTCTAAAAATATCGGGCGAGACTATTATGCAATAGACGAACTTGTTGGTCTATTTCAACATTAAAAAACAGAGGAAAAGTGCAGTGATAAACTCTGGATTGTATACTAGTATAAACATATTTTATGGCTATACCGTCACGGGTTTCTTTTTCCCCATCTTTAAACGAATTTTATATAAAATTTTATACTGAAATTAGTGTTCGGCATACTTCGTAATTAACCAGTGTAGCTAATTTTAATTAGATTGTTCACTATGGACATGGTTGCTTTGGGTAGGTAGGTGGTTCACTGTGGACATGGTTGATTTGGGTAGGTAAGTGGTTCACTGTGGACATGCCTGATTTGGATAGGTAGGTGGTTCACTGTGGACATGCCTGATTTAGGTAGATATGTGGTTCACTGTGGGCACGGCTGATTTGGGCAGATAGGTGGTTCACTGTGGACATAGCTGATTTGAGTAGATAGGTGGTTCACTGTGGACAGGGTTGATTTAGGTAGATAGGTGGTTAACTGTAGCCATAGCTGATTTGGGTAAATAAGTGGTCCACTGTGGGCATGGCCAGTTTGGGTAGGTAGGCGGTTCACTGTGGACCTGACTGGTTTGGGTAGATAGATGGTTCACTATTGACATGGATGATTCGGTTAGATAGGTAGTTCAATGTCGTTAAACAAAACATACTTATTTTTTCCTTTAATTATTAATTAATCACATAGCATCACACATCATGTCATATCATGTCATGTCATGGCATATCATATCATATATCACATATTATAGCATATAATTTCATATATTATCATATTATATCATATCATATTGCATATCTTATCTTAATATATCATATCTGATATCATATTTTATGATAAATCGTATCAAATCACTTCATATCATATATATCATATGTCATGGCATGTTAAAGTTATTTCTAGTTGATATATTTAATGTTCATCCTAATGTAAAATTAAAGGTTACCTGCTTATTGCACAAACAGCAAGGAAAGCCAGAAAAATTGTCTTCATCTTGAAATCTGAAATTTCAAATATCAAGCATAATATTATGCGTATTTAAAATATAGTCTGAATAATGCATTTTTGCATTTCCATTCAAAGACTTGACGTTTGAATTAATAGTTATACCCACACTTTACTTGATCTGTCGGTGAATATCCCTACAATTTTAGTTGTGGGTCCTCCGATTATCATATAATATCTTACATTTTCAGTGCAATCAAAATATGTGATATTTTTCAGATCACATACTTTAAGTATTTGATAACTGTGCAAATTAGATGTAAATTATTCGAGGTCATGGCACTAGGTTTACAGTCCATAACTGAGTACCTATTCACAGTCATCAAACAAAAACATTTCAACAGCAACCTTACAATGAAAGCTGTCCTGCGTTCACAAAACAAAATGTTAAGCACTAGCTTATTGCTATGTAAAAAGACATCGCATCACATATTCCTACGTTTTTTGAATATCTAGTAATGGAGGACTGGAATTAAAATTGCGTATACAGTTTACAAAAACCTCTTATATTACTATTACGTCCACTATACAAATTAAACCCTGGGATGTGTATGCTATTTCTGGAGTGAACAACAAAGCGAGATTGTGGGGGGGGGGGGGGGGGGGGGTGGGGGGGGGGGGGGGGGGGGGGGAATCTACTTGTCCACCAATATTTTCACTTCTCCACCAATATTTTGACTTGTCCAAATAAATGTTATCTTTTGTTCAAGTACAAGGACCACATCTTTGAGTGCACAAAATGAAACTGCATTGAACATTTTTACTTGTCCATTGGACAAGTATTGAGGTACATTTTGTTGTATATATAGATAGATAGAGTATTTTCGGTATCGTCAATATCATATTGCCAAAATTACACCCAAAAGCATGCTGCGGACACATTATGATGAAAGTAACACAAAGATTTAACTACAAATATTTAAAATAAGTCTTCTTTATAATTATTAACCTTTCTGTTATTTCCTTGAGACTAAAAATGCCTGTATATTTCTTATTTTTAAACCGTAGGTGCTGAAGATTCACAAATAACTGGTCCAGGTGCTTAATTTTGTTTTCAGAATATGCTTTTATTTATTTAAAAACAATTTGTATAATCCAGCAACACCTACAGATTGTTAACAATAACACAGGACACAATGTACGACTTCCCATGTATATGGTTAACGAGAGGAACCTCTTAAAGGTGCAGTTTCTCCTTGGCATCTGTAGTGATTTCCACTTCTATTTCTAGCTTCAACGGTGTCATTTGCTGAATACACACACACACACACACACACACACACACACACACACACACACTCAGTGCATCCAACACATTCGAATTTAGTCATTCCCACCATCCCGAAATCAAACCAGCACGTCCGAATGTAGACATTACTGTCGACTTAAACTTGACAAACCAAAATTGAGCCAATCAAAATAAAAACTTAGACTTCGATCGTGCTCAGTTTACCTCTATCAAGTGAGGAGCAAAATATTACAAAACAAAAATAAAATATAACCGATTCTAGTCTGTCGGAATTTTCCCGTTATCTTTCGAACCTTCTCCCCAAAACAGAGAATAGTGTGGGTAGTTCTTGTCAAACTACTACTCCTCTGTCACAAAGATAACAACGAGCACGATTCCCATCGGTTAACACCCCTTCCAAACGTCCTTACCGTAAGGCAACACCGCCTATTGCCAAACGGTCCACTGCACCTCGTCTAAAACTACTACCTAACTGCCCACCTTCCCCACCTATCCCATCTCAATAAACACGGACTAACAGTACTAACGGTAGTTCAGTACCTCATCTGGTAACTTCTTTTGCTAACGCATTAAAGTAAAAACTGAAATTGTTCCCCGTGTCCTTTTAAAGACGCACAGTGATTTCTATATGTGTATAAGCAAAATAACATGAAAAATGAAGTCTATTACAAAACGGCTCTTTAACTCTGTTGTTTTAACGCAATTGCAACAATAGGGGCAATTTTGAAAGTCCATGAACGGAAAACATTTATTTAAAAACATGCCAAATTTGACCTGGCGGTACATATTTGGGCCCAAAGATTAAGAATCCATAAAAGTTGAAAAAAGAGATAATTTATTGCAATTCGCCACTTTATTTCAAAATGTCACTTTTGAAAAATGTGTATGTGTGTCGTTTTGTAATAAACTGAAATAATATACACATACCCATAACCATATACATACACACATAGACATACATAGACATACACATACATATAAACACGTACATATACACATACTAGTACATAAACATACATACACACATACTTAGGCATACGTATGCACATACACACGTACACATACACATACGCATACACATACACAAACACACACACACATACACATACGCACATACACATACACATACACATACACATACATACTACACGTACATATACATAATACATACAACACAGACAACTACATGTATGCATATAGTTAAGCCTGTGTTGAGCAGCCTTTTAAGACGGGTGACTGGATAATGTAAATGTGACCTCTAAAGACATGAGGCTGCTTTATACAGGTAGCAGCTAGAGTAGGTTTCACTGTATATGTATATACATACACAGGCACAGACACATTCATACATATACACATGCATTAGAGGTTTATCTGTAAACTGATGGACGTAAATAGAGAGAGAGAGAGAGAGAGAGAGAGAGAGAGAGAGAGAGAGAGAGAGAGAGAGAGAGAGAGAGAGAGAGAGAGAGAGAGAGAGAGAGAATGTATTTTCAATCTGGCAAATATTTGAAAGATGATTCATCTCTCAGTCCTACATTTTAGCACTGAATGTTCGACAACAAACACTCAAACTTTTCGATTAGCAGCAAGGGATCTATTATATGCACCACCCCACATACAGGGTAGTACATACCACGACCTTTAATATACCAGTCGTGGTGCACTGGCTGGAACGAGAAATAGCCATATGGGCCCACCGACGGGGATCGATTCCACACCGACCGCGCATCGAGCAAGCGCTGTACCACTGGGCTACATCTCGCCCCTGATACGGTACTTTCGTTAAAACCGGTTAGGTCTTGACAAAGTATTATCGACAATCGTACCTTCCTATTTCAGAATTAATATTTTATAAAGTGTCAGTAGAACTTTCAAAGTTTAGTTTCTATACTAGTAACACATTAATCATGTATATATTTTTTAATAAAATATACTAAAGTAGACAATGAACGTTTTCACTTGTTAATTTTACGTGTGTTAAAATCGACAAATTGAAATAAATATTCTTTCGTTTGGAAAGGGCAAAGTTAGTTTGTTTTGGTTAACGACATCAGTGTTGGAGAATATTGATTTAAGAGGAAATGGGTGCATGTGAAGGGCGGGGGGAGGGTATTGGAGGTTGAACAAGTTGAACAGTGGTCACTGCAGGCCGCGGCCGTCTCCAACAGCGTTATGCTCAACTTGTCAGGCAGAACTTGGAGGACGTCCGCAAGCTGATTAGCAAGCCCAAGCACGAGGCGTACCAGCAGCTACCAACAAGCCGTGCTGACGGGGATTTTGCTTTCCACTGCGTCAAGCTGCAGGAGGGACGAACCGCAGTGTGCATTACCATCCGCCGGACCGGACTTTACCACCAAGGGCTACTACTTCAAGAGATGAACAACCCGACTTTACACCGCGTCTTAAAGACCGTCTCGGGGCAAGACTACTACCGTCCCATCGCCAGAAGTTTAGCGGCCTCCGTGTACCGGCAGTACCTCACGCAGCTTGACGTCACGGATTTCATCGGCACACCATAGGCGGCGCCCGTCTACCAACCTCCTTTGCCCCCGTGAGTATGGACTTAGTCAGACTTTAAACCTTTTGGCCGCCATTTCAAAAACTTTGTTTATTTTTTTGTAAATAGTCTGTCACCCTTTATTTTTGGCAGTCCGTCTAAATTGCTCCAATCACCTTCAACTTTGGATGAGCAGTCTAAATTTTTGTTTGGCCTCTAATTGATTCCAGGCATGGTTATTCTCGACTTTACAAAATGTTTCCAAATTCCGCCCACCTCAAACTTACCCTCCCCCTCCTGTCCCGGAATTGGTCACTGGCGAAGTCAGAGGCTAAGTCCGGGGTGGGCGTGCATGAACCTTCAGTGGATGTGGGCATGTAAAAACAGTTCCCATTCCCATTCCAACCCTCGTATTAAGCTGTAAAAAAAGAAGAAAAAAAAAAACGGAAAAAAGGACGTACTCGATAGTGTCGTGGTTAAGCCATCGAAGGCTGTTAGGTACAGGGTCCCCAGCCCGGTACCGGCTCCCACCCAGAGCGAGCTTTAACGACTCAATGGGTAGATGTAGGTCACTACACCCTCTTCTCTCTCACTAACCATTAACAACTAACCCACTGTCCTGGACAGACAGCCCAGATAGCTGAGGTGTGTGCCCAGGACAGCTTCATTGAACCTTAATTGGAAATAAACACGAACATAACTTGAAATGAAATTAATGGACGTCATGGTCTGACACGCAAATATTAAAAATATGTCCCATTGTCCAACTTTCCAATTGTATTACATTACATACATTTAAATTGCCACTGGAATAATTTTTAACTTATAATTTAAAAGTAAACTTTATTAACTGCCATAAAACAAGTTAATTAAATAGAGATGCTATTTAATTAACTTGTTTTATGGCAGTAGCATAATATATATAAACAAATACAAGCTGCAGTTAAGTTTACATTTTTTTGGCGATACAGTCCTCACTGTTTTTAATATAACTGGAGCTGAAAGGAAGAGATCTATCTATCTTATCTGTTGGGAAATTGCCCTGTGGAGTTTAACTTTATTTTTATTTACACATAACTTTTAAATAAATTTATAATCCTGGAAACTGGAACACTTCGGCTTTATTTTCTGTGGATGTTATTTATATTCTCTGGACATTGTTGATATCCTTGGGACGCTGCCACAAGTTGGCTTATAGGTTGTATTTTCCTTTCCAGCATGAAAAATTGTTAACAAGTTAACAACATGGTAATATTTTGAGAATATAGCTCTCAGCTATTGGGCGAATGCCATAAAGGTCTCCCGATAGAGTTAACATTGCGACTGAGAACCTCGTTTTGTAATAAAGTGTCGAATTTTAATTAAAAAAAAAAAAAAAATTATTTAATTCTAATCTACTCTAACTTAATCTTGGGGCCGAAATATGACTTGAGGAAATTACCCATATTGCTGTAATTGGATTAAATGCGTTTTTGGAGCAATTGCATTACAGTTCCGTTTTGAAATAAACTTCAGTTTTCATATGTTATTTTGCTTTTTAACATCTCAAAATCACTGTCCATCCTTAACAGGACATGGGCAACACATTTCCATTCCAACTTTTATCAATTTTAACAAACGAATGGAATTATATCAGTTTATTACAAGACTACACATATGTACATTTATCAAAAGTGCCGTTTTGTAATGAAGGGTCGAAAGTACAAAATATATTTTTCATTAATTCTAATCTACTTTAACATAATCTTGTGGCCAAAATTTATACCACCAGATAAAATTTGGCATATTTGTTTTTATTAGTTTGTCGATCCACGATTTTGTTGTATGGTTTATTTAATGGTTTATTTAACGACGCCCTCAACACATTTTATTTACGGTTATATGGCGTCGGACATATGGTTAAGGACTACACAGATATTGAGGGAGAAAACCCGCTGTCGCCACTTCATGGGCTACTCTTTTCGATTAGCAGCAAGGGATCTTTTATATGCACCATCCCATAGACAGGATAGCACATACCACGGCCTTTGATGTACCAGCCGTGGTGCACTGGCTGAAGCGAGAAATAGTCCAATGGGCCCACTGACAGGGATCGATCCCTCAATAGCTCAAAAGGTATCGTAGCAAGTCTGCAAAGTTGCGGGCGATTCGGTGCCATAGGTTCGAGTCCCACCAATGGCACGGGACAATTTGTGAGGCCAGAATTTATTTATCCCCTTTGCCAGTGCGTTAATATCTATGTATGTAACAGTCTACATCGACATACAAACAATATATAGATATTCATACATCAATACATACATAACACATACCACATACATAAATAAATACATACATACATACATACGCACACATACCTACATACAAACACCTATACATACATACATACAAACATCTATACATACATACATACATACATACATACATACATACGCACACATACCTACATACAAACACCTATACATACATACATACAAACATCTATACATACATACATACATACATACATACATACATATATCTATACATACATACATACATACATACATATATACATACATACATACATACATCTATACATGCACATATACACCCACACCCACCCACCCACCCACTCACCCACCCACCCACTCACACCCATCCACTCACACACACACACACACACAGACAGACACACACACACACACACACTCACACACAGACACATGAGAAAATTTGTGAAGGCAATGAAGAATTTTAATATCCCCTGTGCCAGTGCGTCATTGAGTATATGTATGTTTAAGTCAAAATCCGACATACATACAAGAGAGATATTCAAAATATAAAAATACAATCTATACGTACATCTATACATACATACAAACAACATACAAACATCTATACATGCACACATGCATACATACATCAATACATACATACATACAGTCAACCTCGACATACATACAATATATAGATATTCATACATCAATACATACTAGCTAGTGCCAGGTCTGCCCACTGTTTCGTGCACTAAGCGGGATCGACCGCGTAGATTGTAGCCCCCATGCATGTGGTTGAGTTAAAGAGCATCCTCGATAGCTTAGAGCAATCTGTGGGCGATTCGGTGCCACGAGTCCCAGCAAGCGCATGGGACAATTTGTGAGGCCAGAAAGGATTTAATTATCCCCTGTGCCAGTGCGTTAATATCTATATATGTAACAGTCAACCTCGACATACATACAGAATATAGATATTCATACATCAATACATACATACATACATGTACGTTAGGCATAGGCTTGCTTTTCATACACGAGGTTTTCCTTGTGACAAATGTGGGCCATGATCATTTCAGGTAATTTTGTGAAAATGTAATAGCTTAACCATTATTCAAATGAGGCTTTTTGTAGCGATCATGAGCAAAGTCTCCATAAATATATGTATGATATCCGCCAACTCCCGCTTAGGTGTGGTTGTATGGGTGTGAACATTGCCAAAAATACACAAGAAAAGCACGCACTGTCGACACATTATGACGAAAGTAACAGACATTTAACTAAAAATATTTCAAATAAGCTCTCTCTCTCTCTCTCTCTCTCTCTCTCTCTCTCTCTCTCTCTCTCTCTGTGTCGTGTGTCGTGTACTATTACTAGATCACTGTGACCTACGTTCACGGTCTACTGCACATAACAGTAAATCCTTGTCCTGACCATATATTGCATACAAATGCATACGGGACCATGACATCTCACTTGTAGGACTAACTTGGGATGGCTGTGTGTCGCGTACTATTATTAGGTCTCGATGACTTACGTTTCACTGTCTAGTGCACATAACAGTAAATCCTTGTCCTGACCATATATTGCATACAAATGCATACGGGACCATGGAATCTCACTTGTAGGACTAACTTGGGATGGCGGTGTGTCGCGTACTATTATTAGGTCTCGATGACTTACGTTTCACTGTCTAGTGCACATAACAGTAAATCCTTGTCCTGACCATAGCTTGCATACAGATGCATACGGGACCATCAAACCTTACATGTAGGAACACCTTTGGATTGTGGCGTATCGCATAATATCACTAGGTCACTGTGACCTACTTTTCAGTCTACTGCACATAAAAATAAAATCTTATCTCGCTAATTTTGTGGCAGTTCTATATTTTCAACATTACATATATAATGTGTTTCTCTGCCAATATAAATGTGTCAATGGGTGTAGTTTTTGGCAATATTCACACCCATACAAACCACACTCAAGCGGGAGGTGGCGTACATCACACATATACAAATGTATTCAATTACATTTTTCATAAAATTACCAAAATTATTATACCCCACTTTTGTCACATGAAAAATCTGGGGTATGAATACCAAGCCTCATTACAACTAAACCGTTTCCGCTGCTGGAGAGAAACCGATTTTTATTTTTATATCTATGATGGGTCGTATTATAGTATGGCGTTGTCTGTTCGTCAGTCCGTCTGTCCGTCTATTAATATTTTCTTGTCCGGACCATCTTTTGCATACAGATGCATACACGACCATGAAACCTCAAATGTAGGAACACATTAGGATAGCGGTGTGTCGTGTACTATTACTAGATCACTGTGACTTTGGATGGTGGTGTGTGGCATTATATTACTAGGTCAATGTGACCTACTTTTCAGTCTAATGCAGATAACAATAAATTCTTATCTGGCTAATTTTGTGGCAGTTCTATATTTTTAACATAAAGTGTTTCTCTGCCAATATAAATGTGTCAATGGGTGTAGTTTTTTGCAATATTCACCCCCGTACAAACCAGACTCAAACGGGAGGTGGCGGATATCACACATATACAAATGTATTCAATTACATTTTCCACAAAATCAGCTTGTTTCAAAATTACCCAAATTATCACAGACAACTTTTGTCACACGGAAACCCTGGAGTATGAACACCAAGCCTCATTACAACTAAACCGTTTGCACTGCTGGTGACAAACAAATTGTTATTTTTATAACCTCACATGTATGAACAACTTGCGATGGTGGTGTTTTGCGTTCTATTACTAGGTCACTGTGACCTACTGTTCATGGTCTACTGCATATAACAGTCAATCCTTATCCGGACCATGTCTTGTATACAGATGCATACAAGACTATCAAAAGTAAAAGTAAAGTTTGTTTTATTTAACGACGCCGCTAGAGCACATTGATTTTTTATCTTATCATCGGCTATTGGACGTCAAACATATGGTCATTCTGACACTGTTTTTAGAGGAAACCCGCTGTCGCCACATAGGCTACTCTTTTTACGACAGGCAGCAAGGGATCTTTTATTTGCGCTTCCCACAGGCAGGATAGCACAAACCATGGCCTTTGTTGAACCAGTTATGGATCACTGGTCGGTGCAAGTGGTTTACACCTACCCATTGAGCCTTGCGGAGCACTCACTCAGGGTTTGGAGTCGGTATCTGGATTAAAAATCCCATGCCTCGACTGGGATCCGAACCCAGTACCTACCAGCCTGTAGACCGATGGCCTGCCACGACGCCACCGAGGCCGGTACAAGACTATCAAACCTCACATGTAGGAACAGCTTGTGATGGCGGTGTGTCGAATACTATTACTAGGTAAATGTGACATACTGTTCACGGTCTACTGCACATAACAGTAAATCCTTTTCCGGCTAATTTATAGGCAGTTTTATATTGTTAACATTACATACATAAACTGTTTCTTTTTCAATATAAATGTGTCACCAGAGTGCCCATGCTAAACAAAATTTCCCTTTCTAATAAAGAACAATAGCGTCATTAATCAGACAGCAGTATGATCATTAGTTGGTCCAAAACAAACTTTTCATCCATCCGATTGGAAACATTTCACATAATTCGAATTGAACCATGCCCATAACATATCCATTAATATCTACGGTTTTCCACCAAACTCCTGAAGGGCGTAACATAACTCATTGGCTATCGCTAAGAATTACTTAGTATTCCAAATAATTAACCTTCAAACATGGAACTGTACACAAAAAACAAAACAAAAAACGAACTCTTTAACTGTATACTGCTACCTATCACATACAATTCTTGGAGGTTTGAACATGAGCAGTCGTGCGGTCGTGGTGTATTGACTAAGGGCGACTAAGTCCTTTACAAAGGTAGTCCGTTGGATGACCATCGATTTTAGGATCTGACCAGTATGGTACCAGTTAAATATGAAACGCTGAAACTGAATCGATTGGCAGAAGAAGACATAAAACATGTTCTATATTTTGACAGCACCAGACTCAGTTTCTATGGTTTTGGGCCGGGTCTTTCTAAAAATAAAGCTCAAAACGTATTGCAGACAATGCATATACAAGCACTCCCGAGGAAATCCTATACTGGAAATTTAATCCCACAAAGTTTATTTCATCCCTCTTACATCGTCACAGAGGACTGCCATTCCCAGACTAGTTTACTAAGACATTTAGTCACTCTGTACTGTATTATCTTTTACTTCAGAGACAATCCAAGCAAGCTGCATACCTTGGCTGTTCTAGCATTTTGTCTTCACCCCTGTATTAAAAATGAGATATAATCTATATACTTTAATAGTAATTTGTAAAGAAATATTTTAATTTGTTCATGGATCTCTTTTTCTTTCAGCTTTGTTTATTTGAGTTGGTGTGGGTTTAAAACTTAATAACATGGTTTTATATGAATTTTAACTTTATTCGTTATGGAGTTATATGCTAATTCGTTGGTTTCCTTTTGACGCAAACGGACTATATACGGTGCGAAACATGGTTATTATTCGACAAAGAACATTCTAGTTTTTATTTGGGCTGTGCAGTTAAATTCCAATGTGATAATTGGAGGGCTAGTTGAATTTGAGAAAGGCCAGTAAGATTTTTCATCAACTGGCCCTGCTGGCGACCATGGTTTTCATTTAATTTTCAACCCTACAGTTATTACATAGGATATGCTACATAATATATGATAAATGTGGAAAGAGTAGCCTGTGTGGTGGCATGGGGCTTTCAGTCATCTCTCTCTCTCTCTCTCTCTCTCTCTCTCTCTCTCTCTCTCTCTCTCTCTCTCTCTCTCTCTCTCTTCCCCGAGACCCCCCCCCCCCCCTTTCTGTCTACCGAATAGACGTTTTCTAGTATTAATAGTGTTAATAGAACAGCTAGGTGTTCCAGACCTGATTAATTTTATCACAACTACCAGTAATACTTAAAATAATTATCTAGGCATCAAATATTCTAGAAAAAAATAATTTGTATAATAGTTACAAAGGTGCTTATAACACAGACTCAAAAGGAACTCTTTTCTAAACGATATAACTAGAAATCTATATTTATATATAAACTGTCAGTACCGCCTTTTTGATAGTACTAGTATCTGAATCACAAATCATCTGGCACTACAAACACTAAACACATAAAAGACAACAAAAAGCAAAAACAACGCACACTACACAGACACAACACACACACTACACACACATGTACACACAAACACACACCACACACACATACACACAAAAACACACTACACACACTACAGACACACATAGACACAAACACACACACAAATACACATAAACACACACACACACACACACACACACACACACATACACACACACACACACATAAACACACACATGCTACACACAGACACACACAAACACGCACACAAATACACACACGAAAACGCCCGAATCTGCATAACAACATTTATTCATATTAGCATTACTGTCAAACAGCTATGAGTAGTAGGTACGGTGCCGTACCTACTACTGCTATGTAGGGATACACACAAATCACTACACCTTTTCACGGGGATTACAACTAATTTTCAGTGTAGATGGAAGGAAATGTAGGAAATGGTTTATTTAACGACGCACTCAACACATTTTATTTACGCTTATATGGCGTCAGACATATGGTTAAGAACCACAAATATTGGGAAACCCGCTGTCGACACTTCATGGGCTACTCTTTTCGATTAGCGGCAGTTGATCTTTTATATGCACCACCCCATAGAAAGGATAGCACATATCAAGGCCTTTGATGTACCAGTTGTGGTGCACCAGCTGGAGCGATTGAGGGTAGAATGATGAAAATACATGGTAAAGAGAGGTTACAACATTTCCCCCGAATATATGTAACATTTACACGATTTGGAGGTTTTACCCCCATGCCCCCCGTCTCCTCCTCCCCATGATCCCTGTCTCATACGCTCATGGATACACCACGAAAATGCAGCGCCACCATCAGTTTCAGACTGCCAATGTGTACATAACATATATAATACCTTAGCTCGAATGTTTGTGCCATTGTTCCATTCTTCAATATATATAAAGTATGGAAAATGCATTCCCCGGCTTAACCTTGTGTGGAAATACAACACCTGTCAGTTGGGGTCACGGATATGTAACTATATAAAGTTTGTTTTGTTTAGAGCACATGGTTAATTAATCATCAGAGGAAACCCGCTACGTTTTTCCTAATGCAACGAGGGATCTTTTATATGCACTTTCCCACAGACAGGACAGCACATACATGTACCACGACCTTTCACCAGTTGTGGTGCACGGGTTGGAACAACACAAATAAAACATCAATCAGTTGAATGAATCTACCGAGGAGGTTTGATCCTGCGTCGCAAGCACCTCAAGCGATAACTGAACCGACTGAGCTAAATCCCGCCCCATGTAACTATATAGTTATACGCACACTTCACGAGGTGTATCGGTGAATAGCCCTACAGTGTTGGTTGTGTGGCCTCTGGGAGTAAATGTCCGTCGAAATCTACAAATTGTCGAGCGCAAGATATATTTTCCTTTCCTTTCTTTTCAAATCTGGTATTTCCGATTTTGAAAAAAATCAATCTGTTTTAAATATGGGCGACGTAGCTAGGTTTTCAAGCTCCGAACATAGATAATGCTACATTTGTGTCCTTTAGATAACATTTTTCTTACGAGACGTTTTAATATGTATCTAATGAACGAAAGCGAGTTGGATACGTTGTTAAACAACGAGTTGTAAGATAAATGGTATCTAACGGACACAAATGTTATATTCTATATTTTACATATACACATTACGTAAATGATTGCTGAAAACATAGTACAATTTATGCTTTGAGTTGATCTCATCAAAAACACTAAGGACTAAACGGGCTAATTAATGTGTACACAGACGTATTAGTGAGCTGATCTCAGTATTGAAGAGACCTTTAATTCGGATTTAACCAAAAAGTACACAGACGTGTGTCGTTAGAAAAGTAATATTTCAAAGGGAGGCCACTCGCATTAATTTCATGTGGCATTTTAGTCTGCCCACAGTCACTCGCATTAATTTAGAGACGCGTTAATTTCAGGATCTACGGTAGGCACTGCACATTCTTGTGAAACCAATAATCTTGTAAACACATTTTAAATGATTTTCTTAATTCAACTTCCATACGAGATAGAAATAGCAACTGTACGTTTATATCAGATCCATCCCGTTTCAAAAACAAGCCTAGCTTGGCCATATTTATTTGGGTCTAACAAACACAAATTAAAATAAGCGTGTAAAATAAAAACTACGTATTAAAAACAAAATTACACAGAAATATTGCAGCAAAAATATCTAACAGGAATAAAAATGACAGCTACATAAAAGAGACCTGATATGAAAGATGTTATACGTGTCTGTGTTGGCAAATCACATAAAGGTCCACATTGGAAATATTCTACTTTCGGTTTCGTAATCTGTCTGTCGCTCGTATTTACGGTGCGCGACGTCACCCACTGGAAAAGATCAGGCCCTTTTAAAGGCCCCTATGGACAACCTAGGGAGACACCTCAGCACTTCATAGGTTCCCTTAACGAGTAGTTTACCAAGTTAATCATCTACATTCCGTTTTTCAACATGTTTACAAGTCTAAGCCACAAATCATACGTGCAAATTCCGCTGTTTTCAAGTGGAATCGATAAAATCATGGAATTAATCATTTCGTGGAGAAAAATGATATATAGGCCTACACCAACACAAATAAACATTTACTGTATAAAGAAAACTGGATTAAGAAAACCTTCCGAGTTACGTTTCACATATAAATAGAGAGTTTGTCCAAACAGTATTCCTGCATTAACCTGCAGAGTGCTGCAGACGTGTACACGTTCTAGGTCAGGTATTACGACGTCGCGTGGAACCTTTGTCATAGCGTCGCTATGGTTTGACTGTTTTGATTTGTTTACATATGAGAGGCAGGATGTAGCTCAGTGGTACAACGCTCACTTGCTGTGCGGTCGGTCTGGGATCGATCCCCATCGGTGGGCCCATTGCGCTATTTCTCGTTCTAGCCAGTGCACTACGACTGGTATATCAAAGGCCGTGGTATGTGCTATTCTATCTGTGGGATGGTGCATATAAAAGATCCCTTGCTGCTAATCAAAAAGAGTAGCCCATGAAGTGGCGACAGCGGGATTTCTGTCAATATCTGTGTGGTCTTTAACCATATGTCCGACTCCATATAACCGTAAATAAAATGTGTTGAGTGCGTCATTAAATAAGACATTCCCTTCCTTCCTTCCTTCCTTGTTTATTGTCACGGGGATTCTATAATTCCCGTAACTGAATAAAACACGATTATCCAAATATATCTCCTAACTGTATATCTATTAGATCTCTCTGTAACAGGCAGTTCAAAACCGCTTTGGCTCGTCTTGGTATGATCAGAGATACGATCTTATATAAAGTATATATTATTATAGCACGTTTAGTTCACTAGAAAACACAACAAAAACACAATACACTTTGGAATCTGTATTAACCTACGCTGACAAACGTACAGCCGTAGTAGTAAATTAATAACAACAATAATAACAACCCAGAACTGATCACTTAATTAGTTAATCTCTAGGTGTCTAGTTACACAATATGCTAATCACTTCACCGTGACTCACGTGGGATAATTGAGAAACGCTTCTAGGAGAAGTTAATTAATAAAGGAATTACCACTCTATTCCTAACTGGTTAATTTTTAATTAACCCTTACTACTCGTTCAGTAACGTGTGATAATTGAGAAACGCTGCCAGGAGAACTTAATTAATAAAGGAATTACAACACTATTCCTAAATGGTTAATTTTTAATTAACCCGTAACTACTCATTCAGTAACCTTGTAACACAGAATTAATACTGGTACCTATCACAATAAAGACAATAACCTACAGTTTACCTAGGTCTTCTAGGATGACTGGCTAAGCTTTATATTACCAAATACTCATATAATGTTAGAACAAAAAGTCTACGATTTACTTCGTCAGATGACCGAAGACACTGTCTAAAGAATATTGGTATAATACAGTATTAAAATATTTAAAAGTCACATCAATCACATCAAGGTTATACAACAGAGCAGAAATAATATATATATTTATCAAAGTCCAAACGGACAACGTTCCCTGGGAGCCGTCCTTTTTGCTTCTCCCCATAACTCTAAAACACTAGCTATTTATTATAAATCGAAATATCGCCTGGGGGTAAATCGCGGCACCGAATCTTATCATCTGATATTCCACCTCTCCCAGGGTCGGTATATTTCTCTCTGATCGTCAGTCTGGCTGTCGCCAACCGCGAGCAATCTCCTGGCCATAAACAGCACTACCGGAGATATTACGTAACTACTAGCCACATGGCCTCCACACCTGCTCTGGGTGTGTATTAGGCGTACAGTCGCGCAAAGGTATTACGTAACAAGTTGCCCATCTGGGCTTAAGTGCAATGAAACTGCACACGGCCTTCTAAAACAATTAATATCGCCACAGGCGAAAACAAATTAAGAGCATGTACCGTCACAATTATATATGAAAACGTTAAAGGAAAATAGGTGCATAAAACCCTCAAGATATAGACAACTGGCAGTCGAGAATCGGTGTTTACTGCAAATTAAAAAGAAAAAAAAAAAAAAAAAATTAAAATTAAAGATGTGTTTGTTTTTAATGTATAATCTTGCAGTTTGTATTCCAGAGTGTAGGCACCGGCCTCGGTGGCGTCGTGGTTAGGCCATCGGTCTACAGGCTGGTAGGTACTGGGTTCAGATCCCAGTCGAGGCATGGGATTTTTAATCCAGATACCGACTCCAAACCCTGAATGAGTGCTCCGCAAGGCTCAGTGGGTAGGTGTAAACCACTTGCACCGACCAGTGATACATAAGTGGTTCAACAAAGGCCATGGTTTGTGTTATCTTGCCTGTGGGAAGCGCAAATAAAAGATCCCTTGCTGCCTGTCGTAAAAGAGTATCCTATATGGCGACAGCGGGTTTCTTCTAAAAAAAACAGTGTCAGAATGACCATATGTTTGACGTCCAATAGCCGATGATAAGATAAAAAATCGATGTGCTCTAGTGGCGTCGTTAAATGAAAACAAACTTTCGTTTTTACTTGTCCTGAGTGTAGGCCTACCAACATGCTACAACGAACTGTATTATACATTGCTATATCACCAGAATTACAGGAACAGTGCGGTTTGATTTCAAAATATTACTCAAAGGTAGGTATATGGAACATGCAGGGCCGTAGCTAAGACTTTTTGTTATTGGTGGGGGTGGGGGTGGGGGGTAACTGAGTAGATAATAGTCTAAAGCTCCTTAAACGGTTAAGAAGAGAATTTTCTTTAAGTTTTTATAAATTTTTTCTGCACCCCAAGCCCGTATGCAGGCATTTTAACGGGGAGGGGAGCGGAGGGTTCTTACTCTGGCGAGTGTGTGTGTGTGTGTGTGTGTGTGTGTGTGCGTGTGTGTGTGTAACACACATACACACACACACAGAGAGAGAGACAGACACAGCCAGGTGGAGGGGGTATGACAGACATAGCGGATGGAACGGGGTGGCACGAGATCATGCATTTGCTTATTTCCTGTTGTTTTCTTGTTCAATTAATGTGAATTATTCGTAATTTAGTGTGCTTACCCGTGTTTAACATCTGGTAGTAGTCACAACAGCAGTTGTCACCAAGTCACTATATCACGTATTAAAGTTTGTTTTGTTTAACGACACCACTGGATCACATTGATGAATTAATCATCGGCTATTGGATGTCTAACATTTGGTAATTGTGACTTGTAGTCATCAGAGGAAACCCGCTACATTTTTCCTGATGAAGCAAGGAATCTGTTATATGCACTTTCAAATGTGTCATCTGCAAATATCTAAGTCTAGAAAGGTTACCAAAGGTATTGTAGTTGATATTTTAGTCTAACATTTATTAAAATATGTTGTTGTACGTGTTTGGGTTCTTAAATAAATCACATGTGACTGATTTTATTAAATCCTAATTGCAAATGGAAAATTCGATCCAATGGATAAACGTTACGGCACAGCAATAAACATCACACTAATAAATATCGTGTCGAAGACGTTTATCTTGATGAACTACTTAACGAGCTACTCTCGGCATAGCAAATTCAAAAACATATGTAGATCCCTCCTTTATTTTGGGCGGACCGTTCATAATTGCGCCTAATTTCCTTCATACAAACTGCGCGCCCTTTCCCTTTGGCTTTAATCCTACGGGACATTCCATATTCCTTAACACCCATAACCCCCTCCACCTGTTACCGACCTCGGTCGGGCTGTTGGTGCTTCCTTGTTCCTGCCAGTGCAGGCGGTCCCCCTATTCACTCCACCCCACCTTTGTCTGTCCTTGGTAGAGGAGCCGGCCAAGGCCGGCACTTGAGCCCAGGACAGGCGTGCGCTACAACAGCTTGTTCTCAATGTACATTCTGACCTGACCTGACCTGCCTACTGGTAAAGCGCTCGGTTGAGGCGCGGTCGCTTTGTCACGCAACAATGAATGAATAATACAATATGTATGAAATAATGAATGAATGAATGAATCATTCACAACACTCAGGTAGAAAAATACAAATCAGCTACTGGATGTCAAAACAGATAAATATACGAATGAACGAGAAATAGTTGTCACACTATTATTATTATTATTTTTTTTTTATATTATTATTATTATTATTTTTTTAATATTGTATACAGACAGACAAGGCAGATAAATTGTGTTTTAAAAGTCTTAATTCAGTTACAGAATATAGGTCATTGATATATTTTATAATACAATCTAAAATATTGAACCATCCAATTGTGAGTTAAGTGGCATAGTGGAGTGGCGTGTTGGCCCAAAGCTCCGAATTTGCATTTGTACTTTAGGATCTCGCAATTGTTTTGAAAGTTGACTAACTGATTCTAGAGAACAAGGTCATATGTCAAATATAGAGAAATGTCTAGGAAAGCAGTTTTAAAACACTACACTGGTAAAGCGCTCGCTTGATGCGCGGTCAGTTTGGGGTCGTTCCCGTCGGTGGGCCCATTGGGCTAATTCTCTTTCCAGACAGTGCACCACAACTGGTATATCAAAGCCATGATATGTGCTATCCTGTCTATGGGATGGTGCATAAAAAGACCCCTTGCTACTAATAGAAAAATGTAGCGGGGTTCCTCTCTAAGATTATATGTCAAAATTACTAAATATTTGACATCCAATAGCCGATGATTAATTATCAATGCACATCAGTTAAACAAAACAAACCCTAACTTTCGAGAGGGTATATAAATGACAGATTCTTACCACTGATTACAATGTTTATTTAAACAAAGACATGTAATTATGTTGTATACATTCCTTTACAAAAGTTAAAAGTGTAAACATAAACAGTTTAAAAAAAAATCAATAGATACATTATTAACTGCCTACGTGATGGAGACTAAAATAATATTTGATGTTGAATTAAGATATTTAATATAAAATTTTTTTTATAAATAAATATTATAATATTATAATTAAGTTTATATTAATTAATAAAAATTAAATTGAGCTTAATAAAGATAAAATGAATAGAAATAATAATAACAATAACAATAATAATAATAATAATAATAATAATAATAATATTAATAATAATAATAGTAGTAGTAGTAATAATTGGTTTTGTTAATTAATAATATAGTTATATGGCCTGGCTAGAACTATAATTATACAAATAATGGAAAATGCTAATTAAATAATAATGTCTTCTTTAATTAACCCATATAGTGGACTTTGATTAATTATATATTATCTAAAATTAATTAGTAGTTAATTAAATTAATTACTTATTTGTATCTCCACTATATAACTAACACTCCGTAACGATTTAAAAATTATGTTTTTCAATAACGGCTGACAGCCGGAGTTGTTAGCTTTTCACTGGCCGCAAACCGATCGTTACTCATAAAGGTGGAACGCCCATTACGAAACAAAAATCCGGGAATAGGTCGAGGTTGTCTGTAATTGTTCTATAAAAATATCCTCTTAAAATTGACTCGATAAAAAGATAGAAACAATTCCTCAGAAAAGGCTCAGAATGCATCTACAGGCGTCCTGAGAGGCCCCCTGAATCCCCCCGCTCGGGAACGCCTTCGGCGTGCGTAATGCTAATTTTGTTTTGGATACGCCCCCGTCTCAGATTGCAAACCTCGTGGTACCAACTTTGACGTCCGCGCTCGTCTCGAGGTATTGACTCTTGACTGTTGGCTATACAATATGCCCTAGTGTGGATATTAAATAATTATAAATAAAAAACTGGACAAACAAAATACATTTATTATTCTTTGAGATAGCCTCAGTGCCTTGCAGACCATTAATGGCTCCCACAGTATCAGGCCCGAAATTGTTAAAAATATTTATAGTTTTTATAATAAAATTGTCCGCAACGGTGTTGAGGTCGTTCTGGAATGGGTCCCGGTGTAACGTGGTATTTTGACTCCCGTAGAATACTGACTACCCGGTCATATTTCTACGGCAAAAGGAGTCAGTTTTCTACAGGAGAAAAATGACTTCCAGCAGAAAAACCCGTAGTACTACGACGCCACCCGCCACGTTGAAAACTGACCCCCATAGAATAATGACTCCTCTTGAAATCATACAAAATCTTCTTAATGGATTTCAACAAGTTTCTATGTAAGTTATTTTGCTATAATATCTTAAGTTTACAGTCAATCCTCTATAAAACAACAACCCGTAGGGACCTTAAAAATGGCCTCTATCATCAAGTGACATTTTATAAAGTTCAAAATAGATGCAAATATAGTATGAATTAAGTTGTTCATTTATATGAAAGTGGTTGTTATGCCCATTCTCTGCATTCACCTCATGTTTTGCCAATACGAGAATTTCAACATGCGAGTTAGAACTTTTTTAAAATAAGTTTTATTATCTTTCCGTTGTTGCATTGTTTACATAATTAGACCCCCTCGTGTAGAATGACCCATGTATGTATGTTCTATGTATTTATTTTATGTATGAATATATATATATATATATATATATATATATATATATATATATATATATATATATATATCCTGTCAAAAAAGAAACCCATAGACGAAACATTCATGGAATTATCTCTTTAATACAATCTAATTAAAATTAGCTCCACTATTACATGTGGATCTAACAGCAGCCCGTTGGAGCTCATGTCCAGTTGACCTTTCATTTGACCAATCAAAACCTTACTTGCAAAATCATGCCAGTGTACAGTGTTGTTACGAATCTGAATTCCCAACTAAAAAAAACGTTTGACAATACATTGTTTGGCCACAGTTGTGAAAGCCGACAGCAGTAACGTGGTATGGTTTTCTTTTCTATTGTTAGTCGATATGACTGCAGACGAGCGGACAGGCAGTCTTATAAAGCTTGAATGCGAAGTAATCCTCACACCGTCGCGCACATAACCACACACCACCTAGCAAACACCTAGTTGAACGTAGACCATCATGATAAACTTCGACAGAACGTCAAATGCGAAATTTGTTTTGATAAGTAAATTTTTAAAAGTAATTTTTGCCTTTGCAAATACCCAGACCAAGATACATATAGTTTTAACTGATGTCAGTAGTCCTTATCAATGAAAAATATTGATTGCATCTTTACAATATGGCACAGAGTAAACTAGCAACACTGGTTATTTGGTCTATGTAGGCATAACTGTGTTTTGTTAAAAGCATGTCTGCAAACGCTATTTAATGAAATCTATCTAGACCTTGACATGCAATAATAGCCGTTTTTAAATGCAGTGAGCAACTTGTTACAAATATATCCTTATGTCGATGTTTTAATTTGTTTGTTCTTTATTTCTTTATTTCTTTTTATTTATTTCTAATCATTCTCTTTTTTTCATTTTTGATTTCTTTTAATGATTTCATTTATTTATTTTAAATTACATTTGGGCATGATATTAAATGGTATAAACACTATATATAATAGAAAAAAGAATATTATTTTTTAGGTGATCCAACCTTTTGTAAAACATTTTAATAGTTAAAGTTTGATTTTATTTAACGACACCACTAGAGCATATTGATTTATCAATAATCGGCTATTGGATGTAAAAAAATTGTAATTTAGAAATTTAGTCTTAGAGAAAAACCCGCTACTTTGTTCCATTAGTAGCAAGGGATCGTTTATATACACCATCCCACTGACAGGATAACACATACCACGGCACATACCAGTCGTGTTGCACTGGCTGGAACGAATTTTTTTTAATAGTGTCTATATTTAGTACATTAGTACAATAATATTGCATTATTGATTGTCCCCCTCCCTCCAAAAACGTTTTGTAAATTAAATCCAGCATAGATATTCCTACATATATGATATTTATGAATGTAAACAATTCGATCATATCCAGCACTTGCCTCAAAAATAAGATTTTCGCGTTAAAAATGCCCTACAATTAAATTAGCGCCCTGCCCCATCAAAATCCTAGCGAGAACACTGTGCATGAATATATATATATATATATATATATATATATATATATATATATATATATATAGATAGATATAGAGATATAGAATTTGAAAACATTCGGAATTATGCGGAGGGAATACGAAATAATTCGGGTGTATTACGAAGTATGCCGGAAACTAATTTCAATATAAAATTTTATATTCAATTCGTTTCAAGACGAAAGAAAAAACCATGATAGTAAAGCCATCAAATCTGTTTATACTAGTATACAATCCAGAGTTTATTACTGCACTTTCCCCCCTGTTTTTCCATACTGAAATAGACCAACAAGTTCGCCTATTGCATAAATAGCCTCGCCCCATACTTTTAGAATTTGTATGCTCCCGAATAACGCTATAAAAGGCGAAGTGTAATTGGTCGATATTTAAATTGTTATTTATAGATGAAAGGTCACCTGGACATGAGAGTCCACGCAATGCTGTTAGATCTACCGGTAGACCAGTAGAAGTAATTGTAATCAGATTGCCTTTAATACAAAGTGGCATAATTTCGTTATTTATGATCGTATCACAGTCAAATTTGACATGAGTATGTGGCAATGTTCTTGCTATGGCGTTTTCATCACCAAACAGCGTCGCACGAGGGCGCTGAAATCAGTACCGTGTGTTGCCACCAGCAGCAGCAATCACTGCGCGACATCTCCGTGGCATAGACTGAATGAGCCTCTGAATCCGGGCAAGTGGAATCCCAGCCCATTTTTCCTGCAGTGCATGTGACAGTTGCGGAAGCGTCTGAGGCTCAGGGTTCACGCTGGCTTACACGTCTGTCCAGTTCGTCCCATAGATATTCAGTGGGATTGAGATCTGACGATCTTGATAGCCATGACAGCACATTAATGTTCTCATTCTGTAGGAAATCCATTGTTACACATGTCGTGTGCGGTCTGGCATTGTCCTGCTGAAAGAGTTCTCTCTATCGATCCAAAATGGGAAGCATGTGACGGCGAAGAATTTCATCCCGGTAGCGTACATCTGTCAGTTTGCCTTGTACGAACACAAGTTCACTTCTGCTGGTGTATGAGATGGCTCCCCACATCATGACACTCCCTCCACCGAATCTGTCAACTTCGGCGACGTAGTTGTTGGCAAAACGTTCACTGCGGCCTCTGTAAATACGTTGTCGTCCATCACGTCACTGTAGAAGGAAACGAGACTCGTCGCTGAACCATACTCGCCGCCAATTTCCCAAGTTCCACCCCTGTACATTCGTGCATCAGCGAACACGTAAATGTCGATGTTTACGTCGCAGGACGGGGCCAACATACGGTCTCCTAGCCCGTAAACCAGCTTCTCGAAGTCGGTTCCGAATGGTTTGTGACTGCGATTCATCTAACTGGAGGCGGCTTATTGCAATGTTTCGATTCGGCAGGCTTAGTTTTGGCATCTTGTAACTCGTCTACGTCGAAATGGAAATGAGGCATCATTGCGAGCATTGCAGCTTTAAATACCCATCACTACCCCAGCCTTTCCCCGCGTTGCACGTGCATTCGCCAAAATCTGACCATTTCACGCCGATTTCCTGCAATTGTCGCACAACGTGCGTTAAATTTGTTTTAGGGTGCATTTGGGCATGCTGTCCCATTCCAGGAACATTAACAAACATGGTCATTCAGCAACATTGTAAAACAAAACCCCGATATTTTGTAAAATCAAACACTTTTCTTCTTTCCCTATCACCTATTCGTTTCTTGTTTGACAGAATATATGTATGTCGGGTTTGACTAGTATATACATAGATATGAACGCACGGGCATAGGGAATAATTAAATCCTTGCTGGCTTCACAAAGTGTTGATGCCATAGCTGGTACTCGAACCTATGACACCGAATCGCCTGCAACGAACGGGGCTGACCATGTTATCCTAAAGATAACTTTGCTTATTGTTAAGACTCTCCCCTCCATTTACAAATTGACTAGGCTAGTACTTATGTTTACTTTACTCCATGTAACTCGTCGTGTTTCCATTGTTCATTTGGTGAATTCACGTCTACTGATATCTCACTTATCACGCACATGGTACACATTTTGTCATACGTGGACAGACATATCAAATACGTTCGCTACTTTCCTGTCAACCAGGCGAGAGTTATCAGCTGATTCAAAAGGCCCCGTGCGTGTGTGCTCTCCTGTCTATGCCCCTCCTTACCAATAATTTGTTTAAACTATTAATTTGTTTTTATAAAATCATATATACATACTGTTACTACTATTAAATATCATGATATATTCTGTAGCACGAATATTACTTTATTAAATAATACTTGTAAAGTTTTAGATATCATTATGAGCACATTTATGCCCCAAGTTAATGTATTATTATATTATATATGTAGAACTCCTGTATTATTATACTGGACATAATGTAACTATGTGCTCATGTATCACTTGTTATGTAATCCGAGTGTAAATAAAAATGTGTTCTGTTCTGTTCTGTTCTTTTCTGAATGATTAATTAGTTACTAGTAACAGCTGCCTCATCAGTGTTTTTGGCCACTAATTGGATGCGACTTTGATGTTATGAGGATTATTGTTTCTGATTTATGTGGTTCACTCAGTGCATAGCATCTCCATGTACAGTTCTTCAAGTGTGGGGTATTCTGAATAGCTCAGTTTGGCATATGTACCCTATACAGTACACAAACGCATATGGAAGTTATATTATTCAGCTGTGTTAAATACCATACAAGGATAAACTATGATGTGTCTCATTCCCATGTCTATTGATTGCGTAATGCATCCATCTTGGTAGGTACAATTGACGACGCTGCTCTGTAGTTCCTCGTATTCTGCTGGCAATGTCATTTCATACCGAGATTCACAAGAAAATATCCTTTTTAAAATATATGACTGAAAACTTTTTGAAATTTAAACGTTTTCCTTATAGGTTGTAATGTAGCAATCATGTGATTCCCAGGTCAGAGTTCGAAGAGCACCGTCAAATATTTAAGGAGTAAAGTAACTATGGTTTTGATTGTGGATATGTGTGACACTGGTAATTTGTGCAAATACTATGATAAATGCCCCATCAGTTCCACAGTTTTATTACCTGAACAATTATTTCACTAGTGACAATTTGTACTTGTTAATAACTGGGGTGGCTATAAAAAATTCAACTGGCATTTTGTGCGATCAGAGGGTGGGTACTGTAAAGTGTCTGTAAGTGTTTAAAACGATACGTGACAGCAAAGTGTCTTTAAGTAATTAGCAATGGGAGGTGCCACACACTGTCAGTGTATATACTGGCCTAGTGGTTTGAAATATTGCTTCTGTTAGTTTTATTAAGAATTGTTACTATGGTCGTCAATAGGAATTTATTTGGTTTAATGGAATCTTAAGGACCACACAAATATTGAAAGAGGAAACCTGCTGTCGTCACTTCATGGGCTACTCTTTTCGATTAGCAGTAAGGGATTTTTTATATGCACAGACAGAATAGCACATACCACGGCCTTTGATATACCAGTCGTGGTGCACTGGCTGGAGCGAGAAATAGTCCAATGGGCCCACCGACTGGGATCGATCCCAGACAGACTGTGCATGAAGCGAATACTTTACAACTGGGCTACGTCCCTCTCCCTAACTGAACGATTAGTACCGTAACCTAATCATAATGAGCCGAATTTAGGAAGCCTGTGTTTTCTTAAACGCAGATGTTTAAGGTTACACACCACCATTAATTACGCCATGCAGTTCAATACCATTTCTATGTCAGAATATATTCTGTGAAAAAAGCAACACTATCAAGAGGGTAATGTGACTACTCATTTTAGTACCGCGTACAAAATCAACATAGGTCGCCCATGAAAGTGTTCTGTTAACAGCCTCCACACTATACCACTTGCACAGTTGCTATCAGTTAGTACTACATGTAGTAATTAACTTCAAACCAATGGGTTACTTAAAGTCAACCTACGTGTAATCATCAAAAACATATTTTTAAAAACCACCATGTTAGAATTTTGTAGTATTTTTTATGAGGAACTGTTATCGCAAGCATATTACAATGGCTGCAAACTCACGACTGTCGCTTTAACCTGCTACAACAAGCAACGACTCAACAAATGGTGGTGTGGTGTCTTAAAGCTTTGCAAATGCATGTAGCAACATGAGTGTAGGTAATACACAAGCTTTGTAAATTCGTCCCATTATGATTAGCTATCATAATCTGTAACACAAATGGGCGGGACGTAACTCAGTGATACAGCGTTCGCCTGCTGCGCGATCGATCTAGGATCGATTCCCGTCGGTGGGCCCATTGGGCTATTTCTCGTTCCAGCCAGTGCTCCACAACTGGTGTAACAAAGGTCGTGGTATGTGCTATCCTGTCTGTGGGATAGTGCATATAAAAGATCCCTTGCTGCTAATCGAAAAAGAGTAGCCCATGAAGTCGCGAATGCGGGTTTTCTCTCTCACTCAATATATGTGTGGTCCTTAACCATATGTCTGACGCCATATAACCGTAAATAAAATGTGTTGAGTTCGCTATTAAATAACATAATTTTTGTCCTTCCTTCCGTAACACAAATTCTTTGGATTCGAAACCTCTTTAATATAGGATGTAGTGTTGACCTTTAGTATAAGAAACTTGAAATGTTCAAAGATAAGAAAACCAAGTTAACATGAAACGTTATTTGTATCAAACATGGCTGATGGTATCCTCAGTAACTACGTGTCAAACGGATGCACTACAAATTGACTCCGCCAGTGAAATTCGTACTCTGTATTGTTATCAGCACATAATACTCACTGTTATTAGGTTTTCTTATTGGGAAAATGTCCCTGAGCAACATCATAATATTAGTTATCACTGAAACTGTGTAAATATGTGTGATTCCTTCCTTGAACAGGCGAAATATGGTACCTTCGCGAATGCGTCCCCTTATTCCCATCGGACTACGTATTATCAATAGAGAAAACTGATTTGTATTGTATCTCCCTTGCGTACTGTAAATAATTACACATCAAACATAGATTCAAGAAGAATGATAAAATGCACGGGTGTGTGTTGTACGTGCGTCTCTGTCAGTTGTCAATTGAATGCTACAATACAGGTACCAATTTTCTTCTGCAAAAAAAGGATCAAAGGGCAATCATATGAAATGTGTATCGTGTAAAATATACCTTTTAACAACTTTACACTGCTAGTCACAATACGTGATGGAAACATAAAGAATGCGCTAAAAAGTACAAAGAAAGTCATTGGTAATGTTGCAAATATATATATATATATATATAGTTACGCCATTCATTCAATAACATATGTTTACAGTATTCGTTTGATTTCAAGCAATAACAAAAGAGACATATGCTCTAAAATGACGCGGTTCCTCTTTTCAACAGTCAAAGAAGCGCCTCGCCTTCATAGCAAAGTCACTAGTGTGTATGATCGCCCTTAACTTCAAGATATTTGATGCACCTACAACGCATGAAAAGGTGATGTTCCTGAGAGTTTGTTGGGGAATGATCTGCCATTCTTCTGCAAGAAACGGTTAAGCTAGTTGACATTACAAGTTCGGGGTGGTTTTCACCCACTCGTCATACAACAACGTCTTATGGTCGGATGGTACCACATAATAAGGAGAGTGGACAGGTCAGTTGATGCTCGGGATCCCCTGTTTTTGCAACAAGTCTGTCACGACTTGAGCTCTGTGAGGAGTGGTGTTGACATCCAGAACATCGTCCTATGGACGAAGGACCGCACAATGTCGTCTCTGTAGCGTATGGCGATTATGGAGCACTGCAGGTAGTACTAAACCAAATAACTTCCGGCTGGGTCAAAGTGCGAGGTGCACCGAACTTTTGATAGAGAAGTGAACACCACAAGTCCTGTGATTGGTTATAAATGTGAGTGTGTTGGTTGTAAAAAATAATAGTTTCATCTGGGTAAAAAAAAATTGCAATTTTATTTCATCTAGTACCAATGTGTCAAGTAGCCTTGTGCTTGAAACATGTATGGGGTACCTGTAAAAAAAAGTACTCAAATTTTGTGCGAAACTAGGGTAGTCATAGACGCTACCCGTTATCTCAGAAACGAGCAGCTTGACCCCCATTTTTTTCTGATTCACTTTAAGTGTAAGGGGTGATAGTATTTATATCCGTGGCGTTTATGTCGGTTGATAATAGTTTCATCTGGGTAAAAAAAAATTGCAATTTTATTTCATCTAGTACCAATGTGTCAAGTAGCCTTGTGCTTGAAACATGTATGGGGTACCTGTAAAAAAAAGTACTCAAATTTTGTGCGAAACTAGGGTAGTCATAGACGCTACCCGTTATCTCAGAAACGAGCAGCTTGACCCCCATTTTTTTCTGATTCACTTTAAGTGTAAGGGGTGATAGTATTTATATCCGTGGCGTTTATGTCGGTTGATACGTTGCAGGTAGGAGTTTTAGCCACATATGTTACTATTGTCGTCTATGGGATTTGATTTGGTAGTATACACCCTATAGCACATATTCAGTGCATAATAAAAAATATTATGATTTTGTCATTTTATTTAATTAAACTATACTGGTTGATAAATTAGCCATCACTCGATCATGCAAGTTCACAATGACCTTGACCTTGACAATAATCTCTGTACATGGCTCTGAATGGAGTTTGAATCAAAGTTAGCACTGAAGAAAAGTTGGTTTTGGCCTATAATTCATACTGTAAAGATTTCAATAATTTCTTTTTACATGGTATTTGACTTGCCATATACAACTGCTCTTAAATATGGTATTATATATAAGCAACCTGAACTAAGATTTTAATAGCAATTTATTTTTATATTAAAAATAGCATGTGCCAATAGTGGGTTAATGTCTTTAGTTTCCATTAACATTGTTAATTTTTTATGTATGAAATTCTGAAAACTCAAATTTGTAAAGAAGTTGATTTTTATTGTCATTTTGACATATTTATAGGGTGCTAAGTTATATTTTAGACAAATTTGTAGTTTTATGCAAAATTTAAAGTAAATTTTAAGAAAAACTTTACCAAAAACATAATTAAATTTGTTGTCACTATTGTGCCTTCTGTTCTTATTTGTACATAACAATAAGGTTGTTAAACATATACTTAGATCTCCAGATAATTTTTTTTTTTTAATGATCACTTAGTTAGCTCTCATGAAAAGCATTTTGAGTTTATACTAGATTCAGAACCAATTTTTTCAGATCTGATTATCTGCCTTGGATTAAGTTGATAATTTATTTTATTGTTAAAGCTGTATTACCTAATGCTACTAGCTAAATAAAATGCTGGATAACAGATTGTAGGAATACATCTAATGTACATATTGTATTCATCCGGATTAGAAAATAATGCAAGAAAATAGATGTTCGGGTAATTTTGTCATTTAAAAATAGTTTTTTTCAGTAATTAATCAAAAATAAATGTGTTAAAGCTGCATGATAATTCCAGATATCACAACTATTAAAACCACCAACTACAGTAGGCTATAAATAAAATATAGTCAGGAATATTGGTGGCTGCCAATAGTTTTGATGGTTCATTATGAAAATCAGCATGGCCGATGGATTTGAAATTCGCACATCTGGTAACTTGAAGACACCCACACCCAGCATACAGGATTTCCTCCCAACACTAATGTTCAGGACATTAAGCCATTACTTCATACAGGTACTGTCATGTTTGTGTTTCCTTCCTCAGACAGTGTATTTTTTTAATACTGATATTTCTTTGATGTGCCTGTTAAGGTCTTCATAATCTAGGGGTCAATCAAGTGCATGTGTTTTAATGGAATTCTTTAAAGGGGTAGAGGTACTCTGACTATCTTTGTTGTCTCTACATATATACCTGAGTACACACACCCAACTGAAAGTAAATATCTTCAGGAGTTTTATTTTAAAACATTTTGTTGTTTAATATGACATATTGCATTTGTACAAAACTATATGCAATATATATGCTTTTTGAGGTGTACATTATATTAGGTTGCACTTTATAAACAACAGTTTCAGTGAGGTTGTCAGTTTATGTCAGAATACACCAGATCCTGGTTGTCATAAAGACACATAGCTGGACACTTTTTGAAAAATGTATGTTATCAGTATAGGTAGTACTAAACCAAATAACTTCCGGCTGGGTCAAAGTGCGAGGTGCACCGAACTTTTGATAGAGAAGTGAACACCACAAGTCCTGTGATTGGTTATAAATGTGAGTGTGTTGGTTGTAAAAAATAATAGTTTCATCTGGGTAAAAAAAAATTGCAATTTTATTTCATCTAGTACCAATGTGTCAAGTAGCCTTGTGCTTGAAACATGTATGGGGTACCTGTAAAAAAAAGTACTCAAATTTTGTGCGAAACTAGGGTAGTCATAGACGCTACCCGTTATCTCAGAAACGAGCAGCTTGACCCCCATTTTTTTCTGATTCACTTTAAGTGTAAGGGGTGATAGTATTTATATCCGTGGCGTTTATGTCGGTTGATAATAGTTTCATCTGGGTAAAAAAAAATTGCAATTTTATTTCATCTAGTACCAATGTGTCAAGTAGCCTTGTGCTTGAAACATGTATGGGGTACCTGTAAAAAAAAGTACTCAAATTTTGTGCGAAACTAGGGTAGTCATAGACGCTACCCGTTATCTCAGAAACGAGCAGCTTGACCCCCATTTTTTTCTGATTCACTTTAAGTGTAAGGTAGGGGTGATAGTATTTATATCCGTGGCGTTTATGTCGGTTGATACGTTGCAGGTAGGAGTTTTAGCCACATATGTTACTATTGTCGTCTATGGGATTTGATTTGGTAGTATACACCCTATAGCACATATTCAGTGCATAATAAAAAATATTATGATTTTGTCATTTTATTTAATTAAACTATACTGGTTGATAAATTAGCCATCACTCGATCATGCAAGTTCACAATGACCTTGACCTTGACAATAATCTCTGTACATGGCTCTGAATGGAGTTTGAATCAAAGTTAGCACTGAAGAAAAGTTGGTTTTGGCCTATAATTCATACTGTAAAGATTTCAATAATTTCTTTTTACATGGTATTTGACTTGCCATATACAACTGCTCTTAAATATGGTATTATATATAAGCAACCTGAACTAAGATTTTAATAGCAATTTATTTTTATATTAAAAATAGCATGTGCCAATAGTGGGTTAATGTCTTTAGTTTCCATTAACATTGTTAATTTTTTATGTATGAAATTCTGAAAACTCAAATTTGTAAAGAAGTTGATTTTTATTGTCATTTTGACATATTTATAGGGTGCTAAGTTATATTTTAGACAAATTTGTAGTTTTATGCAAAATTTAAAGTAACTTTTAAGAAAAACTTTACCAAAAACATAATTAAATTTGTTGTCACTATTGTGCCTTCTGTTCTTATTTGTACATAACAATAAGGTTGTTAAACATATACTTAGATCTCCAGATAATTTTTTTTTTTTTAATGATCACTTAGTTAGCTCTCATGAAAAGCATTTTGAGTTTATACTAGATTCAGAACCAATTTTTTCAGATCTGATTATCTGCCTTGGATTAAGTTGATAATTTATTTTATTGTTAAAGCTGTATTACCTAATGCTACTAGCTAAATAAAATGCTGGATAACAGATTGTAGGAATACATCTAATGTACATATTGTATTCATCCGGATTAGAAAATAATGCAAGAAAATAGATGTTCGGGTAATTTTGTCATTTAAAAATAGTTTTTTTCAGTAATTAATCAAAAATAAATGTGTTAAAGCTGCATGATAATTCCAGATATCACAACTATTAAAACCACCAACTACAGTAGGCTATAAATAAAATATAGTCAGGAATATTGGTGGCTGCCAATAGTTTTGATGGTTCATTATGAAAATCAGCATGGCCGATGGATTTGAAATTCGCACATCTGGTAACTTGAAGACACCCACACCCAGCATACAGGATTTCCTCCCAACACTAATGTTCAGGACATTAAGCCATTACTTCATACAGGTACTGTCATGTTTGTGTTTCCTTCCTCAGACAGTGTATTTTTTTAATACTGATATTTCTTTGATGTGCCTGTTAAGGTCTTCATAATCTAGGGGTCAATCAAGTGCATGTGTTTTAATGGAATTCTTTAAAGGGGTAGAGGTACTCTGACTATCTTTGTTGTCTCTACATATATACCTGAGTACACACACCCAACTGAAAGTAAATATCTTCAGGAGTTTTATTTTAAAACATTTTGTTGTTTAATATGACATATTGCATTTGTACAAAACTATATGCAATATATATGCTTTTTGAGGTGTACATTATATTAGGTTGCACTTTATAAACAACAGTTTCAGTGAGGTTGTCAGTTTATGTCAGAATACACCAGATCCTGGTTGTCATAAAGACACATAGCTGGACACTTTTTGAAAAATGTATGTTATCAGTATAGGTAGTACTAAACCAAATAACTTCCGGCTGGGTCAAAGTGCGAGGTGCACCGAACTTTTGATAGAGAAGTGAACACCACAAGTCCTGTGATTGGTTATAAATGTGAGTGTGTTGGTTGTAAAAAATAATAGTTTCATCTGGGTAAAAAAAAATTGCAATTTTATTTCATCTAGTACCAATGTGTCAAGTAGCCTTGTGCTTGAAACATGTATGGGGTACCTGTAAAAAAAAGTACTCAAATTTTGTGCGAAACTAGGGTAGTCATAGACGCTACCCGTTATCTCAGAAACGAGCAGCTTGACCCCCATTTTTTTCTGATTCACTTTAAGTGTAAGGGGTGATAGTATTTATATCCGTGGCGTTTATGTCGGTTGATAATAGTTTCATCTGGGTAAAAAAAAATTGCAATTTTATTTCATCTAGTACCAATGTGTCAAGTAGCCTTGTGCTTGAAACATGTATGGGGTACCTGTAAAAAAAAGTACTCAAATTTTGTGCGAAACTAGGGTAGTCATAGACGCTACCCGTTATCTCAGAAACGAGCAGCTTGACCCCCATTTTTTTCTGATTCACTTTAAGTGTAAGGGGTGATAGTATTTATATCCGTGGCGTTTATGTCGGTTGATACGTTGCAGGTAGGAGTTTTAGCCACATATGTTACTATTGTCGTCTATGGGATTTGATTTGGTAGTATACACCCTATAGCACATATTCAGTGCATAATAAAAAATATTATGATTTTGTCATTTTATTTAATTAAACTATACTGGTTGATAAATTAGCCATCACTCGATCATGCAAGTTCACAATGACCTTGACCTTGACAATAATCTCTGTACATGGCTCTGAATGGAGTTTGAATCAAAGTTAGCACTGAAGAAAAGTTGGTTTTGGCCTATAATTCATACTGTAAAGATTTCAATAATTTCTTTTTACATGGTATTTGACTTGCCATATACAACTGCTCTTAAATATGGTATTATATATAAGCAACCTGAACTAAGATTTTAATAGCAATTTATTTTTATATTAAAAATAGCATGTGCCAATAGTGGGTTAATGTCTTTAGTTTCCATTAACATTGTTAATTTTTTATGTATGAAATTCTGAAAACTCAAATTTGTAAAGAAGTTGATTTTTATTGTCATTTTGACATATTTATAGGGTGCTAAGTTATATTTTAGACAAATTTGTAGTTTTATGCAAAATTTAAAGTAACTTTTAAGAAAAACTTTACCAAAAACATAATTAAATTTGTTGTCACTATTGTGCCTTCTGTTCTTATTTGTACATAACAATAAGGTTGTTAAACATATACTTAGATCTCCAGATAATTTTTTTTTTTTAATAATCACTTAGTTAGCTCTCATGAAAAGCATTTTGAGTTTATACTAGATTCAGAACCAATTTTTTCAGATCTGATTATCTGCCTTGGATTAAGTTGATAATTTATTTTATTGTTAAAGCTGTATTACCTAATGTTACTAGCTAAATAAAATGCTGGATTACAGATTGTAGGAATACATCTAATGTACATATTGTATTCATCCGGATTAGAAAATAATGCAAGAAAATAGATGTTCGGGTAATTTTGTCATTTAAAAATAGTTTTTTTCAGTAATTAATCAAAAATAAATGTGTTAAAGCTGCATGATAATTCCAGATATCACAACTATTAAAACCTCCAACTACAGTAGGCTATAAATAAAATATAGTCAGGAATATTGGTGGCTGCCAATAGTTTTGATGGTTCATTATGAAAATCAGCATGGCCGATGGATTTGAAATTCGCACACCTGGTAACTTGAAGACACCCACACCCAGCATACAGGATTTCCTCCCAACACTAATGTTCAGGACATTAAGTCATTACTTCATACAGGTACAGTCATGTTTGTGTTTCCTTCCTCAGACAGTGTATTTTTTTAATACTGATATTTCTTTGATGTGCCTGTTAAGGTCTTCATAATCTAGGGGTCAATCAAGTGCATGTGTTTTAATGGAATTCTTTAAAGGGGTAGAGGTACTCTGACTATCTTTGTTGTCTCTACATATATACCTGAGTACACACACCCAACTGAAAGTAAATATCTTCAGGAGTTTTATTTTAAAACATTTTGTTGTTTAATATGACATATTGCATTTGTACAAAACTATATGCAATATATATGCTTTTTGAGGTGTACATTATATTAGGTTGCACTGTAGAAACAACAGTTTCAGTGAGGTTGTCAGTTTATGTCAGAATACACCAGATCCTGGTTGTCATAAAGACACATAGCTGGACACTTTTTGAAAAATGTATGTTATCAGTATAGGTAGTACTAAACCAAATAACTTCCGGCTGGGTCAAAGTGCGAGGTGCACCGAACTTTTGATAGAGAAGTGAACACCACAAGTCCTGTGATTGGTTATAAATGTGAGTGTGTTGGTTGTAAAAAATAATAGTTTCATCTGGGTAAAAAAAATTGCAATTTTATTTCATCTAGTACCAATGTGTCAAGTAGCCTTGTGCTTGAAACATGTATGGGGTACCTGTAAAAAAAAGTACTCAAATTTTGTGCGAAACTAGGGTAGTCATAGACGCTACCCGTTATCTCAGAAACGAGCAGCTTGACCCCCATTTTTTTCTGATTCACTTTAAGTGTAAGGGGTGATAGTATTTATATCCGTGGCGTTTATGTCGGTTGATAATAGTTTCATCTGGGTAAAAAAAAATTGCAATTTTATTTCATCTAGTACCAATGTGTCAAGTAGCCTTGTGCTTGAAACATGTATGGGGTACCTGTAAAAAAAAGTACTCAAATTTTGTGCGAAACTAGGGTAGTCATAGACGCTACCCGTTATCTCAGAAACGAGCAGCTTGACCCCCATTTTTTTCTGATTCACTTTAAGTGTAAGGGGTGATAGTATTTATATCCGTGGCGTTTATGTCGGTTGATACGTTGCAGGTAGGAGTTTTAGCCACATATGTTACTATTGTCGTCTATGGGATTTGATTTGGTAGTATACACCCTATAGCACATATTCAGTGCATAATAAAAAATATTATGATTTTGTCATTTTATTTAATTAAACTATACTGGTTGATAAATTAGCCATCACTCGATCATGCAAGTTCACAATGACCTTGACCTTGACAATAATCTCTGTACATGGCTCTGAATGGAGTTTGAATCAAAGTTAGCACTGAAGAAAAGTTGGTTTTGGCCTATAATTCATACTGTAAAGATTTCAATAATTTCTTTTTACATGGTATTTGACTTGCTTGCCATATACAACTGCTCTTAAATATGGTATTATATATAAGCAACCTGAACTAAGATTTTAATAGCAATTTATTTTTATATTAAAAATAGCATGTGCCAATAGTGGGTTAATGTCTTTAGTTTCCATTAACATTGTTAATTTTTTATGTATGAAATTCTGAAAACTCAAATTTGTAAAGAAGTTGATTTTTATTGTCATTTTGACATATTTATAGGGTGCTAAGTTATATTTTAGACAAATTTGTAGTTTTATGCAAAATTTAAAGTAAATTTTAAGAAAAACTTTACCAAAAACATAATTAAATTTGTTGTCACTATTGTGCCTTCTGTTCTTATTTGTACATAACAATAAGGTTGTTAAACATATACTTAGATCTCCAGATAATTTTTTTTTTTTAATAATCACTTAGTTAGCTCTCATGAAAAGCATTTTGAGTTTATACTAGATTCAGAACCAATTTTTTCAGATCTGATTATCTGCCTTGGATTAAGTTGATAATTTATTTTATTGTTAAAGCTGTATTACCTAATGTTACTAGCTAAATAAAATGCTGGATTACAGATTGTAGGAATACATCTAATGTACATATTGTATTCATCCGGATTAGAAAATAATGCAAGAAAATAGATGTTCGGGTAATTTTGTCATTTAAAAATAGTTTTTTTCAGTAATTAATCAAAAATAAATGTGTTAAAGCTGCATGATAATTCCAGATATCACAACTATTAAAACCTCCAACTACAGTAGGCTATAAATAAAATATAGTCAGGAATATTGGTGGCTGCCAATAGTTTTGATGGTTCATTATGAAAATCAGCATGGCCGATGGATTTGAAATTCGCACACCTGGTAACTTGAAGACACCCACACCCAGCATACAGGATTTCCTCCCAACACTAATGTTCAGGACATTAAGTCATTACTTCATACAGGTACAGTCATGTTTGTGTTTCCTTCCTCAGACAGTGTATTTTTTTAATACTGATATTTCTAGCATGTAGGGAGAGAACCACGATGTGCCTGTTAAGGTCTTCATAATCTAGGGGTCAATCAAGTGCATGTGTTTTAATGGAATTCTTTAAAGGGGTAGAGGTACTCTGACTATCTTTGTTGTCTCTACATATATACCTGAGTACACACACCCAACTGAAAGTAAATATCTTCAGGAGTTTTATTTTAAAACATTTTGTTGTTTAATATGACATATTGCATTTGTACAAAACTATATGCAATATATATGCTTTTTGAGGTGTACATTATATTAGGTTGCACTGTAGAAACAACAGTTTCAGTGAGGTTGTCAGTTTATGTCAGAATACACCAGATCCTGGTTGTCATAAAGACACATAGCTGGACACTTTTTGAAAAATGTATGTTATCAGTATAGGTAGTACTAAACCAAATAACTTCCGGCTGGGTCAAAGTGCGAGGTGCACCGAACTTTTGATAGAGAAGTGAACACCACAAGTCCTGTGATTGGTTATAAATGTGAGTGTGTTGGTTGTAAAAAATAATAGTTTCATCTGGGTAAAAAAAAATTGCAATTTTATTTCATCTAGTACCAATGTGTCAAGTAGCCTTGTGCTTGAAACATGTATGGGGTACCTGTAAAAAAAAGTACTCGAATTTTGTGCGAAACTAGGGTAGTCATAGACGCTACCCGTTATCTCAGAAACGAGCAGCTTGACCCCCATTTTTTTCTGATTCATTTTAAGTGTAAGGGGTGGTAGTATTTATATCCGTGGCGTTTATGTCGGTTGATACGTTGCAGGTAGGAGTTTTAGCCACATATGTTACTATTGTCGTCTATGGGATTTGATTTGGTAGTATACACCCTATAGCACATATTCAGTGCATAATAAAAAATATTATGATTTTGTCATTTTATTTAATTAAACTATACTGGTTGATAAATTAGCCATCACTCGATCATGCAAGTTCACAATGACCTTGACCTTGACAATAATCTCTGTACATGGCTCTGAATGGAGTTTGAATCAAAGTTAGCACTGAAGAAAAGTTGGTTTTGGCCTATAATTCATACTGTAAAGATTTCAATAATTTCTTTTTACATGGTATTTGACTTGCCATATACAACTGCTCTTAAATATGGTATTATATATAAGCAACCTGAACTAAGATTTTAATAGCAATTTATTTTTATATTAAAAATAGCATGTGCCAATAGTGGGTTAATGTCTTTAGTTTCCATTAACATTGTTAATTTTTTATGTATGAAATTCTGAAAACTCAAATTTGTAAAGAAGTTGATTTTTATTGTCATTTTGACATATTTATAGGGTGCTAAGTTATATTTTAGACAAATTTGTAGTTTTATGCAAAATTTAAAGTAAATTTTAAGAAAAACTTTACCAAAAACATAATTAAATTTGTTGTCACTATTGTGCCTTCTGTTCTTATTTGTACATAACAATAAGGTTGTTAAACATATACTTAGATCTCCAGATAATTTTTTTTTTTTAATAATCACTTAGTTAGCTCTCATGAAAAGCATTTTGAGTTTATACTAGATTCAGAACCAATTTTTTCAGATCTGATTATCTGCCTTGGATTAAGTTGATAATTTATTTTATTGTTAAAGCTGTATTACCTAATGTTACTAGCTAAATAAAATGCTGGATTACAGATTGTAGGAATACATCTAATGTACATATTGTATTCATCCGGATTAGAAAATAATGCAAGAAAATAGATGTTCGGGTAATTTTGTCATTTAAAAATAGTTTTTTTCAGTAATTAATCAAAAATAAATGTGTTAAAGCTGCATGATTATTCCAGATATCACAACTATTAAAACCTCCAACTACAGTAGGCTATAAATAAAATATAGTCAGGAATATTGGTGGCTGCCAATAGTTTTGATGGTTCATTATGAAAATCAGCATGGCCGATGGATTTGAAATTCGCACACCTGGTAACTTGAAGACACCCACACCCAGCATACAGGATTTCCTCCCAACACTAATGTTCAGGACATTAAGTCATTACTTCATACAGGTACAGTCATGTTTGTGTTTCCTTCCTCAGACAGTGTATTTTTTTAATACTGATATTTCTTTGATGTGCCTGTTAAGGTCTTCATAATCTAGGGGTCAATCAAGTGCATGTGTTTTAATGGAATTCTTTAAAGGGGTAGAGGTACTCTGACTATCTTTGTTGTCTCTACATATATACCTGAGTACACACACCCAACTGAAAGTAAATATCTTCAGGAGTTTTATTTTAAAACATTTTGTTGTTTAATATGACATATTGCATTTGTACAAAACTATATGCAATATATATGCTTTTTGAGGTGTACATTATATTAGGTTGCACTGTAGAAACAACAGTTTCAGTGAGGTTGTCAGTTTATGTCAGAATACACCAGATCCTGGTTGTCATAAAGACACATAGCTGGACACTTTTTGAAAAATGTATGTTATCAGTATAGGTAGTACTAAACCAAATAACTTCCGGCTGGGTCAAAGTGCGAGGTGCACCGAACTTTTGATAGAGAAGTGAACACCACAAGTCCTGTGATTGGTTATAAATGTGAGTGTGTTGGTTGTAAAAAATAATAGTTTCATCTGGGTAAAAAAAAATTGCAATTTTATTTCATCTAGTACCAATGTGTCAAGTAGCCTTGTGCTTGAAACATGTATGGGGTACCTGTAAAAAAAAGTACTCAAATTTTGTGCGAAACTAGGGTAGTCATAGACGCTACCCGTTATCTCAGAAACGAGCAGCTTGACCCCCATTTTTTTCTGATTCACTTTAAGTGTAAGGGGTGATAGTATTTATATCCGTGGCGTTTATGTCGGTTGATACGTTGCAGGTAGGAGTTTTAGCCACATATGTTACTATTGTCGTCTATGGGATTTGATTTGGTAGTATACACCCTATAGCACATATTCAGTGCATAATAAAAAATATTATGATTTTGTCATTTTATTTAATTAAACTATACTGGTTGATAAATTAGCCATCACTCGATCATGCAAGTTCACAATGACCTTGACCTTGACAATAATCTCTGTACATGGCTCTGAATGGAGTTTGAATCAAAGTTAGCACTGAAGAAAAGTTGGTTTTGGCCTATAATTCATACTGTAAAGATTTCAATAATTTCTTTTTACATGGTATTTGACTTGCCATATACAACTGCTCTTAAATATGGTATTATATATAAGCAACCTGAACTAAGATTTTAATAGCAATTTATTTTTATATTAAAAATAGCATGTGCCAATAGTGGGTTAATGTCTTTAGTTTCCATTAACATTGTTAATTTTTTATGTATGAAATTCTGAAAACTCAAATTTGTAAAGAAGTTGATTTTTATTGTCATTTTGACATATTTATAGGGTGCTAAGTTATATTTTAGACAAATTTGTAGTTTTATGCAAAATTTAAAGTAACTTTTAAGAAAAACTTTACCAAAAACATAATTAAATTTGTTGTCACTATTGTGCCTTCTGTTCTTATTTGTACATAACAATAAGGTTGTTAAACATATACTTAGATCTCCAGATAATTTTGACAGCCCCTTATGATCACTTAGTTAGCTCTCATGAAAAGCATTTTGAGTTTATACTAGATTCAGAACCAATTTTTTCAGATCTGATTATCTGCCTTGGATTAAGTTGATAATTTATTTTATTGTTAAAGCTGTATTACCTAATGCTACTAGCTAAATAAAATGCTGGATAACAGATTGTAGGAATACATCTAATGTACATATTGTATTCATCCGGATTAGAAAATAATGCAAGAAAATAGATGTTCGGGTAATTTTGTCATTTAAAAATAGTTTTTTTCAGTAATTAATCAAAAATAAATGTGTTAAAGCTGCATGATAATTCCAGATATCACAACTATTAAAACCACCAACTACAGTAGGCTATAAATAAAATATAGTCAGGAATATTGGTGGCTGCCAATAGTTTTGATGGTTCATTATGAAAATCAGCATGGCCGATGGATTTGAAATTCGCACATCTGGTAACTTGAAGACACCCACACCCAGCATACAGGATTTCCTCCCAACACTAATGTTCAGGACATTAAGCCATTACTTCATACAGGTACTGTCATGTTTGTGTTTCCTTCCTCAGACAGTGTATTTTTTTAATACTGATATTTCTTTGATGTGCCTGTTAAGGTCTTCATAATCTAGGGGTCAATCAAGTGCATGTGTTTTAATGGAATTCTTTAAAGGGGTAGAGGTACTCTGACTATCTTTGTTGTCTCTACATATATACCTGAGTACACACACCCAACTGAAAGTAAATATCTTCAGGAGTTTTATTTTAAAACATTTTGTTGTTTAATATGACATATTGCATTTGTACAAAACTATATGCAATATATATGCTTTTTGAGGTGTACATTATATTAGGTTGCACTTTAGAAACAACAGTTTCAGTGAGGTTGTCAGTTTATGTCAGAATACACCAGATCCTGGTTGTCATAAAGACACATAGCTGGACACTTTTTGAAAAATGTATGTTATCAGTATAGGTAGTACTAAACCAAATAACTTCCGGCTGGGTCAAAGTGCGAGGTGCACCGAACTTTTGATAGAGAAGTGAACACCACAAGTTCTGTGATTGGTTATAAATGTGAGTGTGTTGGTTGTAAAAAATAATAGTTTCATCTGGGTAAAAAAAAAAAAAGTGCAATTTTGTTTCTCATCTAGTACCAATGTGTCAAGTAGCCTTGTGCTTGAAACATGTATGGGGTACCTGTAAAAAAAAGTACTCGAATTTTGTGCGAAAATCAGAAACGAGCAGCTTGACCCCCATTTTTTTCTGATTCACTTTAAGTGTAAGGGGTGGTAGTATTTATATCCGTGGCGTTTATGTCGGTTGATACGTTGCAGGTAGGAGTTTTAGCCACATATGTTACTATTGTCGTCTATGGGATTTGATTTGGTAGTATACACCCTGCATGGCGTAGAGGTTTGTTCTGCCGTTGATATGGATGCCACCCCACACCATTACTCGTCTTCCGTAGGGGCGAGACGTAGCCTAGTGGTAAAGCGCTTGCCTGATGCACGTTCGGTCTGGGATTGATACCGGTTGGTGGGCCCATTAGGCTAGTTCACGTTCCAGCCAGTGCACCACGACTGGTATGTCAAAGGCCGTGGTATGTACTATCCTGTCTGTGGGATAGAGCATATAAAAGTGCCCTTGCTACTAATGGACCAAGATTATATGTACAAATAGCAATTGTTTTAAATCCAAAAGTCGGTGATTAATATATCAATGTCCTATAGTGGTGTCATTAAACAAAATAATCTTCTTCTTCTCCAAAACGACCGATCTCTCAAAGAGCAACTCAAATGATGCACTCGAGGATCCTGCATCGGACGCGCTTTCTGCCGTCCTTGAATGCAATGTTCAAGTGAAGTTATTCTGTGTTGGGAATTCTGGACCATTGCTGTTTGGATGTCTGTGACGCACAAGTTAACTAAACGCTAGGGCCATACATAGGTTTTAGTTGCAAAAAGTGTTTAAATTTATTTTAAAACTGTTTTCTGAAGATATGTAAGAAATAGAACACTGTATTCGTGTCGGTTAGATACGGTTTATCTTAAACGCGTTGTTTAAAAAGGTATCCAACGACCGCATCGACCTTAAGTGCCAAATGTTACATGTCCTGACATCTATCGTTGTAAGTGAAAAACAAATATAAAGAGGATTATGCAGCTCGCACTGTCATAAAAGGTTCTGCTTTGCAGGATTAAAAACTCTTTGTCAGTTTGGCTTACGTGTGATGAAAGCGGACACACGGTTCGAGTAACTGAACTTTACTTACCCTCAAGGCCACCGCTGAGTGGCAACGGAGGAAATAGATAATAAAAACCGTGGTGTGTTCTATCATGTCTAAAATAATGCATATAAAACATTCCTTGCTGCTATTGGTAAAACAAAATGCAGAAGAATTTCTATAAAACCTATTTGTCAGAATTATTAAATGTTTGCCATCCAGTAGATGGTGACTAATAATTAATCAATGGGCCTAGTGGTGTCGTTAAACAAATCACAGTTTAATTAAATACCCTCCAGCAACCTAAATTATAGGTACAATTATGGCGAATTTTCAAGGGTCTTAATTGACTTATATAATTATGGATTTTCTCTAGAAAATATTGTTTTAATATTACAAGAAATCTGCTTACTGTTCAAAATGGATTCTCATATAGATTTTAAGGTTTGTTCTCTAAACTGCAGAGGCCTTGACCATTTTTAAAACCAAGAATATGCATTCAACTCCTTAAGGGCGAGATATTTTTCAATTTATATGCTACAAGACACTCATTTTACAAAATATAAAGAACCTTTCGTAAGATCCCTCTGGGATGGCAATTGTACTTTTAATAGTTAAAATGGACGATCTCGCGAAGTAGCAGTCTTAGCAGATAACGATTGCAACGTTCTGTTTATAGATGTTACAATTAAAGACTTTCGGTTTACTTTTGTTATATGGACCTAACACAGATCAACCTTATTTTGATTCATATAAAATTAAAGCTTTCGGCAATACCTATTGCATAATTCTTGGAGATTTCAATCTTATTCACTTGACGCCTGTAAAAATCAAACAATAAGCAACCCTCGGTCCAGAGAACAAGCCTTACAAATGATGGGTGAGCTAGATCTAGTTGATATATGACGTGATCATAACCCACAAGTCCAGCAATTTACACGGAGAAGAAAAAATCCTATTAAACAAGCCAGACCTGATTTTTTTTTTCTGATCTCACAAACTGCATATTTTTTTATTAGTGACTCAAATATAATTTCCGGTTATAGATCAGACAACTCTTTGGTAAGCTTAAAATTTAACTTGAAAAAGCAACAAAAACCCCAAATACATATTTGTTTAGTTCTTAGACATCTGGAATGTGGTAAAATGTGTGTGTTGTTAACTAATTGCTGAATAAATGTCGGTTATGTAAATAGTTTAATAAGAAGTGATTGCAGAGTTCGTTTACTTCTACAGAAGAAACACGCAGTTAAGAAAATATTAACTGAACAGAGACAGAGAACCTAGTTAAACAGGAAAGTTGTTTTCCCTTATTTTAGTCTGAATAGTTACTATATGTATTAGAGGAAAAACAAATATAATTAAATTAATTTGCCGGGGGCAGGACGTAGCCCAGTAGTAAAGTGCTGGCCTGGTGTACGGTCAGTCTAGAATCGATCCCTGTTAGTGAAATCATTGGGCTATTTCTCGTTCCAGCCAGTGCTTCACAAATGGTGTTACAGACCATGATATGTAGGCCTACTATCCTGTCTTTGGGATGATGCATATATTAAAGATCCCTTGGTGCTAATAAAAAAATAGTTTCCCATAGTTTCCTCTCTAAAATATATTTGTGGTCATTAACCACATGTCTGACACCACATACCTGTAGTTGTGTTGAGTGTGTCATTAAATATAAAATTCCTTTCTTTCTTTCTTTCTTTTTTTAAACATGGCTCCCATATGCAACAACCTTAGTTAAAAATTATGATCTAGCTATGTCTGTATTTTGTAGACAATTTGAATATTATATAAAAAATAAATTAAAGTTGCAATTTAAAATGAAAATGTTTGGGAATTGTTTATTGTAATAAGGATGCCGGCCCAAAGATGATAAATGTTTTATGACCATACGCAATAAAATATTTTAATTTACTTAGCATAGAGGGAAATTAGTTTATATTATTTCAAAGGCATCATGACAGGATTGTAACTTTTCTAGTCATTGTATATTTTATTGACATTATATAATATTTGACATATAGTTGAACATGAATTAGTAGTTCATGGTAGTTCATATTATAACTAATTGGTTAGAAGAAGCGACACCCTTTATATAAATGGCATAAAATAAATATGCATACTAATAATAAATATTGGTCATTGTAGTAGTTTAAATGTATGCACATTCATATTTTCTGGGCTAAAATATCTAGATATTACTACATTAACTGGAATAATTGTAGCATTTCAGATGTTCCAATGGTGAGATATCTCTGGTCATTATAACAAAGTGGTTACTGCTATAGTGTGTTTAAATAAAATGTGTGTGTGTACATGTATATCATTCTACGAGCGCATTAGACAAACATTATACTTAAACACGCACCAGATCAGTGCTGATGACGAATGCATTAAACTGTATTTAGATATGTTTTACACCTGGTCGTATTGTACTTAATGGCATTCACTGGTACATTAAAGATTGTGATATGTACTTTCCTGTCAATGGGGAAAATGCATATAAATGATACCTTGTCGCTGTTTTGTTGGAGCAGCCACTATGCCGGTAACAATTTTCCTTTTGCATTCTACAGATCGAAATACCTCACACAGAGGACATATAATAACTATGGTTTAAACAACTTCCAGATCAGGTTGCCGAGGTCTGGATTGAAAATTAACGTTGCGGAAAGAAACTGGCTTAAGATGTGATAATAATCCAGCTCAGATTTCAAATATCACTTGCCGGATTCGTTTCGAGTTGTGCTGTGTCATAGCCAGCTTTGTTTTGTAGATCCATATAGTGACGATCATGGGACACACACACCTTCCCACCTGCATTATATTGAATTCTTAGGGGAACAACAATAACAGTTAAAATTTGATACACCAAACGCCTAGAGTTTGAGGACTTAAAAAAACATGGAACATGGAATAGGTGATTTTAACATTTCACTAGCCATATATATATATAATTTATATATATATATATATTAGGGTAGCCAGGATTGTTTATTGGGGGTGGAGTGGAGATAGAGGGCACTGCTTTTACACATTTTATGGGGTGACATGCATTATAAAAGTTGGCATTGTGAAAAAAGAGGTCCTCTTGTGCCCAATCCCTGGCTACCCGGATACGCCAGTGCATATATGTGCAATTTAAAGTATATCAATCAATAGATTTTGGTTTCAACACAGGTACCTTTAGTAGTATTACTTGCATAGACGGTAGAATTGTGGTAATTATTTGCTAATGTCATATTATTTTAGTAAGTTTTTATCACATATAACTTCTAAACATTGTTTTAGTAACATCTGACCCACACGATGAAATTTTTGTGCATTTTTGTAAAACCTATGAAAATGCGCATTCTGCTAGGAATCATTACACGTTGATTGTAATTATATTTGTCATTTTATTCTCTCTAAATTGCTGTTTAAATCATTAAGTTGAAGAACATAATTTTGTTTTAGAACATGTCAAAACGTAGACACTTTAGAACGATTGAAAACTTTTAAAGAAAAATGCCGAATATAGTTACTGGCCCTGTATTCATTTTGTTTCGTTAAATTACTGTGTATTAAAAATCATTAAACGTATTAACTTATCTTAACGGTTGATTATTAATTCAGTCAGTAGCTCAACACTACAGGTGGTGCAATTTACTGTGATAGCTTACATTTCGTGTTTAATTAGTGTAATAAATATATCTGTTATAACTGGTATGATAGCTTACATTTCATGTAATAATTAGTATAACAAATATTTCTGTTATAACTGGTTTTAAGGCTTTGCGTTGTTTGACAAATTGTTTTTCTAAAGTTGTTAAGAGCTTCTAACAACCTGCTACAATACCAGGGAGCACAATTTACCATCTCAGTGTAGGATAAGGTTACTGTGCACACAGCTGGAAACACCCATGACCCTTTCCAGTGTCTGCCATCCAAAGATAATTTGTTATTGTTTACAATTACTTCCTTCCGCCAGTATTAACAACACAGACCCAATTAGGTGTCTCAGAGCTGCTGCGAAATTAAACGTTTACTGTATGCCACGTGGACTCACTGCAAGATAACATTATTCTTGACTTAGATTCACACAATTTGTCACATGCTGGACTGTAAGAAAAACTGTTTATAAAATTAACACTATTCTATTTAAATTCCTCTGGAATAATAAACAATCAAAAGAACAATAGTTTGTCGTCCTGTTAGTGAAGGTGGTTTCGGTATGGTAGACATATATGCGTATGCAAAAACCCTAAAACTTATACGGATGGGAAAGGTTTTGGATGTAACAAATGATAAAAAATGGAAAAAACTACTTTTATAGACAGGTCCAGATTTTAACAATATAGCTTGTTTTGGAAGTTCCAGGCAAAGTAAATGTCACTGTGACGGAACATGCTCTTATCGTTTCGCCTGTGGCGATGCTAATTGTTTTAGAGGGTTGTGTGCAGCTTGGTTACGTAATACCTCCGCGCGACCGTACCCCCTATTACACACCCAGACCAGTTGTGGAGGCCATGTGGAGAGTGGTTACGTAATACCTCCGTGCGACCATGGTATTTCTGGCGAACTAGGCGACAGTAAGTCTGGCCATCTAAGAAAATATACCGTCTCTGGGAGTTGTGGAAATATCACATGATAGGTGAGGTACCGCGATATTCGCTGTCTCTGAGATTTTTGAATAAATAGATAGGATTTTAGATATATCGGTGAGAAAACATTGGAAGGCCCTCGGGGAACGTAGTCCGACTGGACTGATAAATATATTTTTCTGCTGTGTTGTATAACCTTGATGTGATTGATGTGACTTTAAATATTTTAATACTGTATTGTACCAATATTCTTTAGACAGTGTCTCCGGTAATCTGACGAAGTAAATTGTAGGCTTCACTGTTCTAATATTTTATACGAGTATTTGGTAAGATAAAGCTTAGCCGGTCATCCTAGAGGACCTAGGTAAACTGTAGGTTATTGTGTTTATTGTGATATGTACCAGTATTAATTCTGTATTACAAGGTTACTGAATGAGTATTTAAGAGTTAATTAAAAATTAACCAGTTAGGAATAGTTGTAATTCCTTTATTAATTAAGTTCCCCTGGCAGCGTTTCTCAATTATCACACGTGTGTGTGTGTGTGTATCACGGTGAAGTGATTAGAATATTGTGTAAACTAGACACCTAGTGATTAACTAATTAAGTGATTAGCTCTGGGTTGTTATTATATTGTTGTTGTTAATTAACTACTGCGGCAAGTACATTTGTCAGCGTAATGTTAATACACATTCCAAAGTGTATTGTGTTTTGTTGTGTTTTCAAGTGAACTAAACGTGCTACAGATATAGATATATTTATTACCCATATGGGATCAAATATACGGGGTAATATTTGTTCGATCTCTCCACAGTGTGCAGATTGCTCCTACAGCCACTGATTGGCTGGCTTAAAAATCACGATGTTTGGTTGGTTGCTTGTCATGGCCGGAACTTCACTTTCATTCATATAATGTTTCCATTCATGAGTCAGATTACACATACGTTATACGATATACAAAGATTTACAAAACCAAATGGACTCATTTGTTTCGTAAACATGAAATGGTATATTTTCATAAGCAGCGGCTTTAGTAATATATAAAAATAATTATTTTCAAATGCAAATACAGTCGTATTATTTTGTACTGTAAACATTCATTCACTCGGGACAGATAATTCATAATTCCTCGTAGCTCGTTAGTTATTCTCTAAATATATTTATATAAGATCTTATCTCTGATTATACCTAGAGCCGAGCCACTCGGGTATTAGACTGCCCGATACAGAGAGATCTAAACGATATACAGTTAGAAGAGATATTTGGATAATCGTGTTTTATTCAGTTACGGGTATTATAGGATCCCCGTGACAGGAGTAAAAATTGGGGTGCTCGTCCCGGATCTGAAACGGGACATGCATATTTAAAACGTATTGTTTGTAAATGGGGGCTTTATACATTATTTTTACAAATTAACTAGAAGTAGCAACGTTGTTCACTAGAAAAAAATAATAATAAGTGCGTCATACCTAAACATGGATAAGAATTTGCTGGATAGGCCTACGCTCAGTGTAGTGGAGATTAAGCGAGCGCGTAAGGCCGAATTAGTTGAAATCGCGAGTGAGCGAGAAATTGATTTAACATCAGCTAAAACATTAGGTGATATAAAGACAATTATTATCCAGGACGTTTTTGGTGATAGGCCTGTTATGGAAGACAGTGAGATTGTTCCAGATATAGAGATAAATGAGTTAAGTGTGGAACAACAGTTAGCTTCTAAAAAGTGTGAGTACGAAAGAGAAGAACGTGCATTAGATAGAGAGAGGGATAGAGAAAAAGAAGATAGAGTTCGAGAAGAGATCAAGAGAGATAGAGAGAGAGAGAAAAAAGAAGATAGAGATAGAGAAAAAGAAGATAGAGAAAGAGAAGATAGAGAAAGAGAAGATAGAGATATAGAAGAGAGAGATAGAGATAGAGACAGAGAGAAGAGAGAGATAGGGATAGAGAATTCTAGTTAGCAAAATTAAAAGTGGAACATGAGTTAAAGTTGAATACTGAAGAAGTTAGACGAGAGGCAGGAAATGGGTTTAACATGTCGGAGGCTTATAGATCAGTGCCTGTATTTGACGACCAGGAGGTAGATATGTTCTTCCAACATTTTGAACGGGCCGCTAAGCAGCTAAATTGGCCGCAGTCTAAGTGGACATTGTTAGCCGTGTCTAAGTTTAAGGGGAAGGCTAGCGTAGCTTATAATCCAATGAGTGATGAGCGAGCAAGTCAGTACGACCTAGTTAAGTCTGCAGTGTTGAGGGCTTATGAGTTACCTGGGGATTATTGATTACGGTATAGCGAGTTGAGAAAAACGCAGGGTCAGTCTTATAGTGAGTTTGTGGCTAAGAAGGCAGGGATGTTTGATAAATGGGTGGTTTCTCATCAGGTAGGGTCATATACCGAGTTACGGGAATTGTTGATCTTACAGGACATTAAAAATGGATTACCAGTTAGCTTACGTATTCATTTAGAGGATCGTGATATCAAAAAAATAGAGGAGGCAGGCATAGCGGCAGATGATTACGTGTTAATACACAAAGCTCAGACAGTACAGGGTAGCTCTATACAACAGGGTGATAAGAAGAAATTTCAGCCAGGTTTTTCCCGGGAAAGTAATTATCGGGGAGAGTCATCTAGTTGGTCAGCTAGTCAGGCAAGGAATGCACCTGGTGGGCAAAGTAAGGATAAACCTGCATTATGAGCCAATGCACGAACCTTCCGTCCACATTGCAGTTACTGTGAAAAGGATAACCATCTTGTCGGGGACTGTTTTAAAAGGAAACGCGATAATGCGCAAGTGGTCGGTTTAGTGAGGTCAGCTCCGTTAGTGAGAGAGTTAATGGTTAGTCCCATGGCAGAGAAAGTAAACCCGTATGTTTTCACTGGTATGGTTTGTGATGTGAAACAAGAGTTGAGTCCTAAGGCAATATCAATCTATCGGGATACAGGGTGTAGCCAGTCTCTCATAACGTCAGATTGTTTAGCTGGTATTGAAAATTCAGATACAGGACGTAGTTTGGCCGTAACCTCGGTTACTGAAGAAAATATGGTTGTCCGGTTACATAACGTTTTCTTGTGTTCGAAGTTTGTGACGGGACCAGTCGTTATGGGTGTTGTGAAGGACTTGCGTTTTGAAAACATAGGAGTTTTGTTGGGTAACGATTTGACTAGTCAGTGTTGCCAGCTGCAAGGTGACCAGTTGTTAATTGAAGACAGCCCATAGAAGAGTGTGAAGTTGATGAGATTAGTTATCCTGCGTGTGTAATGACTAGGGCTATGGCCGGAAGGGTAGCACAAGACCCAGAGGAAAATTGTGATTTGTCTGGTACGTGTGTGAGCCATGAAATTGGAGTGGATGAGGTTATCAGTAAAATGGTAGATAAGTCAACTGAGGAACTAAATGTGGTGGAACCTGTTGACCTCCCGCAGAGGGTAAATGAACCAGTTGTGTTTGATAGAGGGGACTTGCCTTGTAATAGACAAGAGTTAATCCTAGAGCAGGGGGCTGATCCAAATTTGTTGGCAGCTCGCACTTTCATGTGATTATAGTTATCATCTTATTTGTTTTCATTACTTCTTTTGCAATTTCATTATAAACGTAAACATTTATTTAATTTTGGTTCAAAGGTTTTATTATATTGGGAGGGGGTGGGAGAGGGGGTATGGTTAGACTCTGAGACCGCTGTATTGATTTGGGATGATGTGGTTAGTGTAGTGCTATTCTCTGAAAATAATGTATTTAGTGAAATAAAGAAATAAACAAGTTCATTATTATTGTTATTGCTATTGTACCTTGTGCCTAAATCAATGACCTGAATCAATGACGAATCAAGGCCACCGTCAACCCCACTTATGGAAACATTGGAATGCCCCAAAACATCGTAAACCGCTTCAGCAATACCACTCAGGTTCATCACGGGACCGCCTCCTGCAACAACAATAAAAAAGCAGAACAAATATTACTATAGAAATGAATTTTTAAAATACAATAATTCCACGTATAGTATTTGACCATACAATTGCCCATTTTTACAAGATTTGCTTTTGTACATAAAAATTAGTCTATGTATAAGAAAATATGAAGGAAAAAAAGGAATCCCCCCTAAGGGACAGCAGCTTTGAACGAACCTATTTTAATGAACAGATATATCTAATATTTTACAAATACCCTTTCCTTTCCAGAGGCCCCCCCCCCCCACCCCCACCCCACCACTACATCCATGTATGTCTTTGGGCCATCAATGTCCAGTGGCGGATCCAGGATTTTCTATAGTGGGGGGGGGGGGAGGGGGACGCAGATGTGCCGTAGATGCGATTTCCTGCAATCTTGACAGTAAAATATAACGTTAAAAATAAAACGTCTGCAGCGAATGGGGGGGGGGGAGGGGGGGGCGTGCGGACCGTGCGCCCACCCCCCACCCCCCCCTGGATCCGCCATTGATGTCTTCTACTGACTGCATTTTTAAAAAAATCTGATTATGGTACGAAATTACTAGGGCACGAAATAAGTAGGGTACGAATTCATATCAGGTAATGTATGAACCTGGTACGAAATGTCCACCGACGTATACATGTGGCTTCCACGTGGCTTCCACGTGATTGTCAGTAAATCACCAATATTTGTTTTACAAAATGAGACGATCCTGTGAGTTCATTATTGTGACCACCACAGGGGGGATTTGACACTTCCAGTGTTGACCGGATTGTCGGACCATGTACCCTGAAAGTCTTAAACAAGAACGTTGTTCTTTTTCCCGCCATCTTTCACTTTTCATACGGAATCGACTTGTCACCATGTGCCCATTTATTGGAATAAGTTATGTCAGTTCACGGCATGCTTTCGCTGTTTTTGTAGTTGTTGAATTGTGGAGGGGGGAGTGGAAATTTTAACCATATTCAAGGAATGTACGTGTTGCTACTGCCTGTGGATGTTTCCTAATTATTGTAAGTATCCTACTGTAAATAAATATAATTGTCTTAAAATATGAATATACATGTCATAATACTATTTACAAATTAGCTTCATGCAATGATATTTATTGAAAATATTTTAATACAATATTTAAAATATTTCTTAAGTAATTATAACGACACACAGTAGCCAATGTTTATTCTTGTGCTGGGTTGATTTACAGTCATCCATTCCCCCGAAATGACAGAACCTGCATTAGCTATTTTTAACTCCATCTGCCATTATGACATAGTCTATGATTTAAGATGTCATAGATTTAAGCTCCGCCTACTGCCTACAGAACCGAATCAATTACAATTTACATTAAATTAATATAAAAAGTATAACATGAATCGAACACAAAATGTGTATTTTGTACACTCAAATGTCAGTATTAGTAAACATTTATACATTACATTTAAAAAGAAACATTTTATTTGGACAATGAATAAGTGTTTCATGTTATAAAAGTACCGGAGGTTCATTATTCGTGCCTGTTGTCTTTTCGTGCCCCAAATGGAAATGGCGTTTTGCTAAGCAATCCAATTTTAAAAATTACTGAACAATCCTCAACTTTTTTCGTGTGGCCTACATTAATCATTTCCTTGTTTTTGCAATGGGCTCGTAAGGGGCACGGAAAGACAACTCCCTAAGTTGTGTCACGGGGATTTTTCTCGAACTTTTAAAAACTATTTCAACATTTTATGCAATTTGGTGTTTTGTTTTTGGAGTGTGTAAATCAAAGAGAAATGGCCACTTTGTGAGTTTACTAAATCGTTCTTATTTATTTTGTTATTTTGAGTAGGAATCGTGCTTAGGGGCACGAAGTTAAGCACACCACTGTCTACCGAAATAACTTACCTGTGCCTTGCATGTGTGTCTTTTGCGTAGAAATTTCTTTTCGTGATCTACACTGGACGTTATACCACCGTTTCTCACAGTCTTCCGATGTTCGTAGCACGGAAGGGAATGCGGCGTTTATTTCTTCGGTGACTGCCAACCATGCTTCCTTCTTCTTCTTCTTGCTTGTCACGCCTGCTCCAAATTTACCTCTTATTATGTCTTTCCTTTCGTCCACCAAACGAACTAAGCTTAACGTTTCGTCTTCGGTCCAGTTAGGTTTCCGTTTGGGTTTGCTGGACTCCATTACGATGACACTGACAGATGCACGTCTGCTTGTTTTAACACGTGGCGCTAAATATAGACGGGCTTTCCCCTAACTACGAAGGGAATTCCATCTGAGAATTTTCTCAAAGTCAAATTTAAGACTTAACTAAAAGTTGTCTCAGAAATTTTTTAAAAGTAAAGTTAAGAATATTTTTTCCACTCAGAGTACTTTTAAGGTGTTAAGAATTTTTTGAGAATATTCTGAAAAAAATCTGAAAATCTTTATAAATACAGCCCCAGGTAAACCCGTTTTGATTTAGAGATTTTGATACAATGGTTGTGTTAGCGCTAGCATTTGGTCATTCTTACATCCGCCGTCTCGGCGATTTCATAAATGATGTTGATAATGGATTTTTGAATCTGGGTTTCGACGGTACATCAGTACAGGTTAGTTGTATGGGGGTGGGAGGAGGTACGGTCTATCCGGGCCCCAAATCCCTGCAATTACATTCGGGAGAGTAGTAGGAAACTACCGTTTCTGGGACACTTTCCCCCATTGGATTAACATAGGATAAACCGAGCCTCTCCCACCGAACCCCCTGCGAGCCTCTCTGGCGAGAGGCGCTAAAAATAGATGGGGTTTCCCAATCGAGCTAAAAATAGAATGAGGTAACCCTCCTTGTGATGGCCACCCTTCGTGATGTACCCACCCATATGCTCCATTGCACCCCACTCAACCCCAAACCACATGTTCTAAACGACTAATGGGATGGCTAATGTGTGCAAAACGCAGACTGTAACAGAGACGAGTCGGTATGTTGAAGCCTGCGAGAGGCGCTAAAAATAGATGAGTGATAGAGACATGTCTGTACGTTTGTTGGAGCCCACGACAGGCGCTAAAAATAGCTCGGGTTTTCATAAGCTCAACATGAGGAAACTCTCCCTTCAGTGGACTTCGAGGTTATTTTCTACTATGCGATAGGGCCCCACTCACGTGTTAAACAGTTTAGAATGTATCGATGCCCTATTTGACAACACTGAATTAGATGCAACAAGACATACAACAGGTTTGGACCTGTCTTCGTACCACAGACCGAGTAACAGCCAATCTGAACGTTTATGGTGGTGACGTCACTGGAAATCCCCATGCCTAAAACTGTGTATCAACAAAACATGTTTGGACTTGTCTCGTTACTTCGCGTATTTTTAGACGTGTTTCAACTTGTTGAGTTTTAGCAGCCGATGGGTATATAAAGGCTGGATTTCCCCCAAACAAGTCATTCAATCGCCGAATGCAGAAGCAAAAGGTCACGCTGAATTTTACTCGAGAAAAACAAAAGCCATCTGAAATGTGAGTATACACTTTAGAATAAACGAGTAATTTATATTTGTTTATTTATTTATTTAGCCTGTTTATTTATTTATTTAGTCCCATTACCCATCGAGTTTACAAAGTGTAATCCAAATGGTGGAGGAATGACCGTGTAAAAATAAACAGCGATTTATAGCCGTGTTTCGGTGTTGTTTCCTGTGTGCTTCACGGAAGTCGACAGCGATTAACTAGGTCGTCGGAGCGAGAATTAGAACCAGGTTGTGATGCGGACGAATTCACATTTAACTGATTATAGTTTCTCCCTTATCGACGAAGTATTCATAAGTGTAGAATATGTCAGACTGTAGTATCGTTTAAATGATTTATAGATTGTAATTATTTTATGCTATAAGCATGGTGGAATTGAACACGTTTGAATGTGCGAGGTATAACGGTTTGGGATGTCTGTAACGGGTGATATATAACCATTTTTTATTTATTAAATTATTTTATTTATAGTATTAGTGTCAATACGATTTTACTGTGGTATTTACATATTAATTTAGCAGATGACAAATACTGCAAAAGTCCCAGGGCCATCCTAAGTGCGGGAGACAATTTAAAAACACGCCTTCACCGCTCGGTGGTCATATTACAAATGATGGCGGTATGGCTATCGTGTAAATGAGCGAGTTTACTTTTGTAATAAATAAGGGGTGTCAGATAGTATTACAAATGTAGATTTAACACCACCAGACTATTTACAACGGGTTTCCACCCTATTTTTTAAACTATTCCAAATGAAGGGTATATATAGGATAGTAGCTAAAAATTATAAATCGAGACGAAACATTCTGTCAGTGAAATTATTTTATTGCAGTATGGAAGCCCAGACAAGTATGGAATATGGAAGAACAGCCAAAAGGCAGAGGCTCGAATACGGTTGTAGTGACTGTGGTCAAACCTTTGCACACAAACAAAGTTTAAACCGTCACAAGAAGACGGCCATGGAAGTCCGAAGCTAACTTGCAGTCAATGCAAAATGACATTCACGAGAAGAGATAACCTGCATCGTCATTTGAAGACACATTTACAACAGGGGGGTGCTAATGAAAGTACTCCACGAGGGACATCTGCCACCGAACCAACACCCACTCAACAAGAACCTGTCGAGCCACCGTGTGACCTTCAAGCCCTAGGAGGCACTATGCAGGTTCATACCATCCCAGGAGAAGGTATACAGAAATACGACCCCATGACATTCCTGAAGGGAAAGTACGACGAGGTCAAGAAGGTGCTGAAGCAAGCCATCAAAGATCGAGGTGAGCTAAAGTGGTACCTGACCATCAAAGTAAAGATGAGCAGGCGGAAAGGTGAGGTGGTGGAAACGGTGGAAACCCATTTCAGAGGCAAGTGTCAAACGTCTCTTAAATTTGAAGACCCAGATGAAGGGATGAAGGAATCGATTAAAAAGATCTATACTTCTTTCATCGAATTTCAAAGGCAGGGTAGCAACTGGACGGTGGGTGGGATAAGGTGGTAGACCTCACCATTCACATGGCTCGGTACCGACCCCTTCGAGGCTCGAGTTACACACCCTCCCCATCAAATTGAGAGCTAAGCATGCCATCGTCAATGTTCAGAATCGGGACCAGAAGTGTTTCATGTGGTCGGTCCTGGCGGCATTATACCCCGTCAAACAACATGCAGAGCGGGTGGCTAAGTATGCTCAATACGTCAATCAACTTGACACCACTGGCATTTCTTTCCCCGTTTAAACTGGTCGATATTCCCCGGTTTGAAAGGCAGAACAATATTTCTATCAACGTGTTCGGTTACGAAAAGGGAGACGTTTACCCACTCCACGTGACCAAACAACGTTTTGAAAGGCACGTGGACCTGCTGATGATCGCCAACAGTAAAAAGTAACATTTTTGCTGGATCAAGGACTTGAACCGGCTACTATTTGATCAGAAAAGCTATGGTCATCGCCATCATTATTGTCCTTACTGTCTACAGGGGTTCACAAAACAGAGAATTTTGGATGATCATCTTGTTTATTGTCAAACACATGGTCCACAGAAGGTTGACATGCCCAAAGACGAAGACAAATGGCTATATTACAAGAATGTAAGAAAACAACTCAAAGTTCCCTACATCGTCTATGCTGATTTCGAATACCTCCAAGTGCCTATTTCAAGATGTGAAAAAAAGCCCAGAGTCATCCTCCACTGAGAAAATGACTAAACACGTCCCTTCTGGGTTTGCCTATAAAGTGGTTGGCTTGTCACCTGAACATTGCAAACCACTTGTCACCTATGGAGGATTAGATGCCACCGACAAATTTGTCGAGTGCATGGTCAAAGAACAAGAGGACATAGAAGAGAAATTTAAACAGTGTGAGCTAATGGTGATGACGGGACGAGATTGGCAATCATTCAAGACGGCCACGCAGTGTCACATATGTAAGGCGCCACTCGGTCCTAATCCAGTCAGGGACCACTGTCACATTACTGGAGAGTTTAGGGGTGCAACCCACAGTGAATGTAACCTCAACTACAAGTTTACTGGGCGCATTCCCGTTGTTTTCCATAACTTGAGAGGCTATGACAGTCATCTCATCATGCAGGCCATAGGAAAAATTCAGAGTAAACCCATCAGTTGCATTCCCAACAATATGGAAAAGTACATCTCCTTCAGTCTAGGGTGCATGCATTTTATCGATTCCTTTCAGTTTATGAACTTTTCCTTGGAGAAACTCGTAAGCAATCTGGCCAAGGAAGGACCTTCTAAGTTTGTCCACATGACTCAACATTTCGGCGCAGATCAACTGCCCCTTTTGTTGAGAAAGCAGGTCTACCCATACGAATACTTTGATTCTGAAGCTCGGTTCTTAGAGACCCAGCTCCCACCCAAAGAAGCATTTCGAAGCTCCTTAACTGATGAAGACATAAGTGACGAGGACTATGCTCATGCCCAAGGAGTATGGGAGGAATTTCGCATCCGAGACCTCGGTCAGTACCACGATCTGTACGTTTCAACAGATGTTTTGGCTCTAGCAGACGTTTTTGAAAATTTCCGGGGTATCTGTTTGAACTATTATGGACTCGACCCAGCTCATTTCTACACGTCTCCAGGTCTGGCATGGCAGGCAGCCCTAAAGATGACTGGTGTGAAACTCGAACTTCTTACAGACATCGACATGCACCTCTTCATCGAAAAGGGACTTTGGGGTGGAATCTCCATGATATCCCATCGTCATGCCAAAGCTAACAACAACCAGGTCCCAAACCACGACCCTGATCTTCCCAATACCTATATTGCTTATCTAGATGCCAACAACCTTTATGGGTGGGCCATGTCACAAGCCCTTCCAGTGTCTGGGTTCCAGTGGCTAGATGATCCCCATATAGATGTGACCGAGATACCCGATGATGCATCTGTAGGCTACATCTTAGAAGTCGACCTGGACTATCCCCAAGAACTACACGACCTCCATAACGAGTATCCTCTTGCTCCAGAGAAAATGACAGTGACTGAAGACATGCTATCTCCCTATGCTTCCCAGCTTCTGAAAGAGCTAGATATGAGTGGCATTTCAACAGAGAAACTGATCCCAAACTTGAGACAGAAGGAGAGATATGTAGTGTACTACCGAAATTTTAAAATGTATATCTCACTGGGCATGAAACTGACCAAGATCCATCGAGTGTTGGCCTTTGAACAAAGCCCATGGTTGAAGGCCTACATCGATTTCAATACAGACAGACGCAAATGTGCCCAAAACGATTTTCAAAAAGAGTTCTTCAAACTGATGAACAACTCTGTCTTTGGCAAGACGATGGAGAACCTGAGGAAGCACGTGGACGAGAAATTGGTTAATAATTCAAAACGCTCTCGCAAGTTCATTGCCAAACCCACTTTTCATGCCTTTCGCATTTTCAACAAAGATCTGGTGGCCATCCACATGCAGAAGCAACGGCTGATTTTGAACAGACCGATCTATGTGGGTTTCGCCATTCTGGACATTTCGAAAATCTTAATGTATGATTTTCACTATAACGACATCAAGTCCAAGTATGCATCCAAAGCTCAACTCCTGTTCACAGACACCGATTCGTTGTGTTACTACATCCAGACAGATGACATCTACCAAGACATGTTACAGGACTCCAATCTGTTTGACACTTCAGAGTATCCCACTGACCATGTTCTGTATAGTACCGTATTGGGTAAAATGAAGGATGAGACTCATGGAATCCCTATCCAGGAGTTTGTGGGTTTGAAATCCAAAATGTATTCCTTCATTTTTGAGGAGAAAGGTGAGCTGGTGGAAAAGAAAACGGCCAAAGGGATCAAGAAGAGTGTCATCAAAAGCCACACAAAGCATGAACATTACAAACAGTGTCTCTTTGAAAGACGCATACACATGTCAAACATGACTCAGATCAGGAGCTATAGCCACCAACTGTACAACATCAAACTGAATAAGTTAGGGCTATCTCCCTTTGATGACAAAAGGTATCTATTGTCTGATGGCATAAGCAGTCTTGCCTATGGCCACTATCACATCTCAGCATAAAACATTAGGACCACCGGATAGTGTAGACTAAAAATGCCACCACCGTCATCTATATAAAGGGGCGACGTTCACGTCAACCTCATTTCGAGTCTGACCGTCGAGGTGTCAAGATGTATCAGAACACTTGTCCAGAATGTGGGAAGAACTTTTCCAGGAGAGACGTCATGTTGAGACACTTTCAGCATAAACATACTAATGACCTGCCACCACCACCGCCGCCGCCGCCGCCGCCGCTGCAGCAGCTGCCGTCGCTGTCACCAACTACCTTGTGTCATCCTTTCACCATGATCGTGTCGGGACCCACCTCGTGTGGTAAGACCTTTTTGGTGTTCAAACTGCTGAGAGATGGAAGAATTCACCCACCTCCCCAACGCATCATCTGGCTCTACAAACGATGGCAGCCTCTCTATGATACGATTAAATTGGTTGCTCGAGTGGAATTCGTTCGAGGCATACCTGGAAATCTTGAAAAAGATCATTATTTAGACCCCAGAGTCAGAAATCTCATCGTGTTGGACGACTTGATGTCTACAGCTGGAAAAGACCCACGCATCACCGACCTGTTCACCGAAGGAAGTCACCACCGAAACCTCTCCGTGATTGCCATCAACCAGAACCTCTATAAGAGCAAGGATCCAACACAAAGAAGAAATTGTCATTACCTGGCACTTTTCAACAACCCCATCGACAAGCAACAAGTGATGACCTTGGCACGCCAGATGTACCCAGGAAATACCCAAACGTTCATGCATCCATATGAAGATGCCGTGAAAGAGCCATACGGTTATCTCTTTATCGATCTGAAGCCGTTGACACCCTCTACAGAAATATTACGACCTAATGCTCTGGATCAAAAGGACGACACCCCTGGAGAAGAGCTGACAAAGTCTATAAAAGGGGAGAACAGTCAAGAGATGTTTCATTCTTATTCAGACCTAAAAAGTGAGCAGACGTGTGAAGAATAGCTCCCAGAAATGTATTCTTGTGACGATTGTGGATTAGTGTTCCAAGACGTGCACGATTTGCAGAGACACGTGAAAACATGGTGTCCCGAAAATAGAGGGGAACCTCCTGCAAAGAGAGCTAGATACGAGGTGGAAGAAAGGCATGATGACACCCATGATGAGTGGGAAATGGCTGGACTGGATTATCTGTGGCAGCTAGTCTACAATTGTTATAAAGAGGATATGCGTGAAGACCGACAAAACTACTTGGATAAGGGAAAGTCTGAAGAATGGGTGGATCGAAAGTTAGGCAAGTCATACATTGGCAAATGCATTGCTGTTCACTCGTTGCTTCTCTCGACATTCTTTGATGAAACCGATTCTAGACAGAATCCACAAGATGGAAAGCACTGCCGACACTCAAAGACAAAATCAAACCACTCCTGAAGAGGGTGGCTGAAAACGTTAGTTCTCACATTGACATACCAGATGAGGAATCAGACGGTGATGAATCTGAAAGTGAGGAAGAGGAATCAGACACCGAAGACTAGACTGTATATAAGGCGTCTCGTTTGCCAATAACTGTTATTGATGCTGAAACTACTGAAGTGTGAGGATCATGTGGGAAGATTACTTGAAAGACATTTATTATGATCCATCCAACCCGGCCAGTTTTTCTGGTCCAGACAAACTGTATAGATACGTCAGAAAAGCCGGGAAATACGTCATTAGCAAGAACAATATCAGAAAGTGGTTGCAAAAACAGGAGTCATACAGTTTACATCGTCCAGTCAGAAGAACGTTTTCCAGGAACAGAATCATGGTCACAGGAATTGATGATCAGTGGTCGGCCGATCTCATGGACATGGTAAAGTTTGCACACTATAATCGTGGTTACACCTTTGTGTTGATAGTAATCGATGTTTTCTCCAAATATCTGTGGTTGAGGCCCTTGAAAGACAAAAAAGGACTGACAGTGGACAAAAGCCTTAGAAGATGTATTCCAAGAAGGTAGACAACCCAATCGAATTCGCACAGATAGGGGTATGGAGTTTAGAGCAAAAGACATCCAAAGACTTCTTAAACAACGAAACATTCGGCATCTGCTCACCAACAACGAAACCAAGGCTGCAGTGGCAGAAAGAGTCTTAAAAACCATCAAGACCCGAGTGTACAGATACTTCACATACAAACAGGACTACGAGTACGTCGATCATCTGCAGACATTTGCCAACAGCTATAATTCCACCTATCACAGAACCATTGGTATGGCTCCAGCCAAAGTGAGCTCAGGCAAGGAAACCAACATTTGGTGGAAAATGTATTGGCCAGAGAAAGATGTTAAAACAAAGAAAAAACGTTTCCAATTCAAGGTTGGAGATAAAGTGAGACTCTCACATCTGAGAAATGTATTCACTCGGGAATATGACGAGAAGTGGACAGTAGAAATCTTCACAATTAGCCAAACCCTATTACGTGGTGGACTACCTCTGTATCGAGTGAAGGACTATAATGGCGAAGAAATCCATGGCACTTTCTACCAGTCGGAGCTACAGAAAGTAGACGTCAAAGATGACGACCTGTGGAAAGTGGAGAAAATCCTAAACACCAGAGGTCGAGGGGTCAACAAACAGCACTATGTCAAGTGGTTGCACTGGCCCAAGAAGTTCAATTCCTGGATACGATCCTCTGACGTTCAAGCTATTGAATAGAACAATCATTGTACAGTGTAGATAGTTTTTGCCCTTCAGGTCTATCGATGTAACCCTATGTGTGTCCATTTTATATGTGTGTAGTAGTCTCTAGAGAGACCAGAGATTGTAATTAGAAATAAATGAAAACCAACCCAAAATTTCGCTAGCCCACACAAGTTCCGCTCGAATCGATGGATGGTTGGGAGGTATGGCACTGTGTTTTGTTTTTACTGTTAAATTAGTTAGAGTGGTTGAATCTGGAGTTCCCTATTTAACACTTGCTTGGGGGTCTATATCACATATGGGGAAAACAAAGTTAGTATATGAAGGGAAGGTTCTATTTTTAGCTTGGGGAACTCCGATCTATTTTTAGCGCCTCTCGCCAGAGAGGCTCGCGGGGGGCTCGGTGGGAGAGGCTCGGTTTATCCTATGTTAATCCAATGGGGGAAAGTGTCCCAGAAACGGTAGTTTCCTACTACCGCCTCTCGCCAGAGAGGCTCGCGGGGGGCTCGGTGGGAGAGGCTCGGTTTATCCTATGTTAATCCAATGGGGGAAAGTGTCCCAGAAACGGTAGTTTCCTACTACTCGGGAGTACTATGATCATACCAGCCTTCCATAGTATTTTTACAAATAGGTGGTAATGATATATGTAGATGTAGGCTACTGACGACAATTTGGAGAAACTCGCAAAAAGTATAGTAAGTTTTGCAGCGTTTGTACTCCATGCACCCAGTGTTCGGCGGGTTATTATTGGTCAATTATTGCCACGTTTCCAAGATTCTTGTGTATACAACGAACGAGTGGTTCGAGTGAATGTTTGGTTGCAACAGTTAACAGAAACCGTAACTGGTATCACCGGGGCTTTTGGAGTGAACCAAAAGTATTATATTTGGCAGACAACGTACAGCTCAACACGCTCGGCATGCGCAAATACTCTAAAAGTGTACAGGCGGCAATAGGCTCACAGCTGCGTTATGTTCAGTGATTAGACTGCAGAGGCAATGTTGACCTGTGGTGGGGTTTTATATCCAGTATGGTTAACAAGCGGCTTCATATTACATCCAGTACGGCTAGCTCATGGATCATGTTATGTCCAGTCCGGTTAGCCCGTGGGTGATTAATACATCCAGTAAGGTAGCCTGTGGACATTTTGTTTTATCTTTATGTCCAGTATGGCTTTCCTGTGGATTATTGCCGACAAAATACGTTTACATGTGCATTGTTAATTACAATATTTAGCTAATAGGGTTAACACATGGATCATAGGATGTATGGTATATAGCATAGTCCATGTATTATACATACAGATATCTTTAAAGGCTTAATTATTTGTTGGGCACATCACGTATTTATATCACGTTGTTATATCCAGTATGGCTTATTATTATCCAGTACGGTTAACCGGATCATTTTATATCCAGTGTGGGTAGCCGGTGGATAATAAGAATAGTTTTTATTATTATTAATTTTTTATTATTATTCTAATAAGGCTAGCTTGTGGATTTATATATATATATGTATGGCTAGCGCGTGGATTGTGTCGGACAATAGGATAGTATGTGCATTGATAATACATGGAAAACATGTTTTACTATATAGAAGAACTCATGGTTTAGGTATGTTTGCATACCACTAATACTGATTATATATCTTACATTGTTTGTTTGGCATGAGCATATGGCTAGCCTGTTGTTTACATCCAGTATGGCTTATTACTACCCAGTACGGTTTAACTGGATCATTTTATATCCAGTTCGGATAGCATGTGGATAGTTTTTATTCTAGTAAGGCTAGCCTGTGGATATATATATAGATAGATAGATAAATAGATAGATATATATTTACAGTGAAACCCCTCAATACCGGACATCCATGGGTCCAAGTAAAATGTCCGGTTTTCAGAGGTGTCCGGTTTTCAGGGGTCTGCCTGGACGGAAATACCTTCCGTTCTCCATAAAATAGGGAAAGTGTTAAAGTGTTTTAAAACAAGAACAACAAGAATATGTTGGAAAATGGTGCATTTATGAGCATTTAGAAAAATAAAAACAAATTGTCAATCAATCGATAAATCAGCCTACGTTGAGAAACGTATCCATCGATGTCTGTTGTCTTTCACATCTGTGTTTAACAATGGTTGCCTGCGTTAAACTCTAATTCCTGTACATGCAATAGGAAACGTTCATCTTTTTGTATTGCAAAGTACTTTAAAATCTGAAGCATGTTCAACACGTCAGGATAGCTGAGATCGTTTCCCGGAACAGATACATCTTGTTCGGATTCGTTGTCGCTTCCGTCATTGAGTATTTCGTCCCCACGGAAGTTGGCCACTAGTTCTCTCTCCCACTCGTTTGTGCAGTCTTCAATCGGCACGTCATCGTCGAAGCTGGTCAATATGTCAGTGTCCACGTCGGCAGTGACGAGTTCGCGTGCTAGTCGTGATAACGGAATGTCTTTATTTCGCTAAACAAACGTTTAAAAAAAACCCAACACATTCACACAATAGGAAGGCAGCAAATTAAATTCCCTGTTATTTGTGTCAATCTTTGAAGCAAATCATGAGACATGTTTGTGAAGGATCACATTTAAGACCTTAAAACACACTCGTAACTTAATAAAGACATCTAACCCAAACCCGAACTCCGCTAATGTTAACCATAATTACAACACAATCAATGTGTTTACAGTAGTTAACTCCATTCCAAAGCTTGCGATCAGTCCTTTTAATTGTTTATTGTCAAGTTGCTAATCTTGCCTGCTGAGCGGTACCTGTACTGTATGCAGCGGTGATTACACTGATAACAGCGATCTCGAGCATGTGCATATTGCACTAGCCATCGCTGTTCACAGACAGGTGGGCGCCATATTGATTGGTATCGGTTTGATCGTCCGGTTTTCAGGGGTAGGATTTACACTAAGTTGACACATTGGGACCGAATTGTTTGTCCGGTGTTCAGTTTAGAGGGGTTTCCGGTTTAGAGGGGTAAAATATAGTGTTAAAAGATGTGTAAATCACGGGACCGCGGAAAACGTCCGGTTTTGAGGGGATTCCGGTTTAGAGGGGGTCCGGTGTTGAGGGGTTTCACTGTATATTAAAAAAAATAATAATAATAATAATAAAATAAAATAAAAAATAATAAAATGCAGTAATACTTGTATAACCAGCACGATTAATACATGAATAACCGATTGTACTATATAGTATAGCTTGTGATTTATGTATTCTTATATATCACTAATACGGTTTCTATATTACCCAAGTGTAATTTGATATTATATTATCAACATACATATACTTGATATCTGGTGGATTGCAGGTGTGACAACATGCCAACTCGGACACGAGCCAGGACAAGAGGTGCTACTACACAGGCAGAAGTGTGTGACAGGGCACCAAAACGAAGCAGGCAAGACAACCAAAGTAATGCAATTTTGGTGACGACAATTGTGGACCAAGTCATGGGCAAAGTCAGAGAGGAGATGGCAGCTGCGGTACAGAACGCAAAAAATTGATTCAAACCATCCAAGGCCGGACAATAGAGAATCATTGCCAGTCCCTCTGACAACAAGTGCCGTATTGTCGGGTAATGACAGTCTTAATTTGGGAAACACAAATAATGCCAACATTGTCGCATTGCCATTGAATCCACACTTACTAACATCAAGTCTGCCACTTGATTTCATGGTGTCGGACAAAATTAAGCAAACTATTTACAGTAATGACTATGTTGATTTTGTGTCTCTCATTCATCCCGTCAATGATCAGGCTACAGGTTCAAATATCACAATGCAAGCTAATGGGTTTGGGTTGACTACACGTGCCAAAATGATGAAATTGCAAAATATATATCAATGGAATCAAGCATATGATATTTTTGTTTCAATACATTCCAAGAAATACCCGGAAGAAATATCAGGACTCCTTAAATATGGGCATACTATCCGTTTGATATATGGTCTACCAGCTGCTCTCTTTTACGATGAAAACTTCCGTAAGTTAAGGACAATTCAACCACTGGATTGGACTCCCATACATGACGAATTATGGAGAATGTGCTCTCTACAGGCACTTTCTTAAGTTGGTGCCCGGCAAAATCAACCCAGACCCACTTTTGGCATGCATTCCTTTCGATCTCGAGGTCAGCCAAAAATCCCATTTGGGTTTTGCTGGTCTTATGGACGTCTCGGCAAATGCACCAAAGCAGCATGCCGATACAAACTCGATTCCGCAAAATGCCATAAAAAGCACCCAACAAAAGACTGCCTCTCTTCCCCAAGCCAAACAATCGGTAACACTCCCAACTCCAGTTAAGGTAAATAAATTTGAACGCTTTCTTAAAAATTACGATGTTAAACTTAAGGATATGTTAATTACAGGTTTTACTCAAGGTTAAGTTGGGTATTCATGGAGACTTGTCATCCACCGAATCACCTAATCATATATCAGCCAAACACAACCCCTCGGTAGTGACATCAAAACTTGAAAAAGAAATTAAATTAGGACGCATAGCAGTACCATTTCAGTGTCCACCGATACATAACTTGATTATCTCGCCATTAGGTTTGGTCCCCGAGAAAGAGGCAGGAAAATTCCGCTTGATACACGATTTGTCATATCCAGAAGGACAGTGTGTTAATGATTTGATACCTAAAGAATATTCATGCGTTCATTATGATACTATAGAGGACGCCATAGCCCTATTAAAGAGGTTTGGTACAAAGTGTTTGATGGCAAAGGCAGACATTGAAGATGCTTTTTCGCATACTACCAATACACCCATCTGATCAAAGATATTTGGGTTTTAAATGGGCGGGACTATATTATTTTGACAAATGGTTGCCGATGGGCTGTTCTTCATCTTGTAAACTCTTTGAAATTCTAAGTTCGACATTACAGTGGATTATGACGCATGTCTATAAAGCACCCGGTATGTCCCATCTACTCGATGCTTTTTTTTTCGTGGGCCCTGCGCAATCTGATTCTTGCCTCATAGATCTGCAAAATTCTTCCAATTAACCGAGAAATTGGGTATCCCAATCAAACAGGAAACAACTCGATGGCCGTCAACATGCATCACAATATATGGCATAGAATTAAATTCTATAACTATGACAGCTAGTCTGCCGCAGGACAAATTACAAAAAGCGATATCAATGCTTCAATTGATTCCTCATAAACGTAGAATTCAGTTAAAGGAAGTACAGGCAGTTATAGGTTTCCTTAATTTTGCATGCACCGTTATTGTTCCAGGCAGGTCTTTCTTGAGACGTCTAATTGATCTCACAAGGGGGGTTACGTTACCTCGTCACCATTTACGTTTAAACAAAGAAGGACGAGCTGATATTGAAGCATGGCTAAACTTTTTGGAAAACCATAATGGAAAATCATGTTTTCTATTTGATTACTGGATGTCATCTGACAGTATAAAATTGTATACCGATGCAGCAGGCATCCACGGCGGTTGCGCGGCAGTCTTGGGATCGGAATGGTTTGTCGAAGAGTGGACTCAAAATTTAAAAACACTTCCCATCACTGTAAAAGAACTTTTTTACAATAGTTATGGTAATCGAAATTTGGGGAGCAAAATTAGCAAATCATAAGATATTGTTCATGTGCGACAACCAAGCAGTAGTTGAAATTTTGAACAAAACATCCTCTAAAGATGCTCAAATCATGAAATTAGTTCGTCGTTTAGTATTAGTGACACTTAATCATAACATATATTTTAAAGCCAAACATATACCAGGCTACACAAATGTGGTTGCTGAGAAATTGTCACGTTTCAAATTACAGGAGGTGTTTCAAGTCGCACCCTGGATGAAAAGGCAGCCACTCAAAGTCAAGCCTCGACAGATGAAGTTGTAATGCATCAACTGTTGACAAATTCACTTGCTCCATCGACAGTAAACTTGTATAAGCGTGTACTATCTCATTTTACCCAATTTCACACTCGAGAACAACCTAATTGTAATATCTTTCCTGTTTCACAAATGTTTCTGGCAAAATATATCACACATTTGTTCTTAAGTAATTTGAGCTCGGCTACTATTTATAGTTACGTATCTGCTATCAGCTTCGTACATAAGCTCGAAAACATCCAGGATCCGACACAGAATTACTTCATTAAACGGCTCTTAAAGGGTGTTCACAATATGAATGGCCACACTGATTGCAGAATGCAGAATGCCTATAACATTGGAGATCTACAGACATGGTAATAACATCATGGTATAAAGCCCTAATGTATCGTGCAATGTTTTGACTTGCATTTCATGCATTTCTTCGAATCGGAGAACTCACAGTCAAGAAACAAAATTCTGTTGACAAAGTCCTTCAAAATTCAGACATTACATTTCAATGGAATGAAAACAAAAAAGAACTCTTATCCATGACAGGTACCATAACAAATTATAAACATAGTGATCTGCGTCCATTCGTCATTGAGATTCCAACATCTAGACCATAACTGTACTGCCCAGTTAGATGCTTACATAAGTATGTAAATATAAGCGGGCCGTTATTCCAATTTGCAGATGGCTCTCCGGTACCGTACTGTCACGGGGATTCTATAATACCCGTAACTGAATAAAACACGATTATCCAAATATCTCTCCTAACTGTATATCTATTAGATCTCTCTGTAACAGGCAGTTATATACCCGCATTGGCTCGTCTGGGTATGATCAGAGATACGATCTTATATAAAGTATATATTATTATAGCACGTTTAGTTCACTAGAAAACACAACAAAAACACAATACACTTTGGAATCTGTATTAACCTACGCTGACAAATGTACTGCCGCAGTAGTTAATTAATAATAACAACCCAGAACTGATCACTTAATTAGTTAATCTCTAGGTGTCTAGTTTACACAATATGCTAATCACTTCACCGTGACACAACACCCACACGTGTGACAATTGAGAAACGCTTCCAGGGGAACTTAATTAATAAAGGAATTACAACACCATTCCTAACTGGTTAATTTTTAATTAACCCTAACTACTCATTCAATAACCTTGTAATACAGACTTAATACTGGTACCTATCACAATAAAGACAATAACCTACAGTTTACCTAGGTCCTCTAGGACGACTGGCTAAGCTTTATATTACCAAATACTCGTATGTTAGAACAATCAGTCTACGATTTACTTCATCAGATGACCGAAGACACTGTCTAAAGAATATTGGTATAATACAGTATTAAAATATTTAAAGTCACATCAATCACATCAAGGTTATACACAGAGCAGAAAATATATATTTACCAAAGTCCCGTCTGAACTAATATAGATCGTTCAGTGGACGACGTCCGTGATCCCCTGGAGCCTTCCTAGTTCTCCCAGATATCTCTAAACCCTAGCTATTTATTATAAAATCGAATATCGCCTGGGGGTAGAAGGCGGTCCTCCCCCTATCAAGTGATATATCCCCAACTCCCAGAGACGCATTTTTCTCTTTGATCGCCAGACTTACTGTCGCCATTCCGCGAGCAATCCCCTGGTCATAAACAGCACTACCGGAGATATTACGTAACTACTAGCCACATGGCCTCCACACCTGCTCTGGGTGTGTATTAGAAAAGCTCGAGGACCGTCGCGCAGAAGTATTACGTAACAAGTTGCCCACCTGGCTAAGTGCAATTTGGAACTGCACACGGCCTTCTAAAACAATTAATATCGCCACAGGCGAAAACAAAATTAAGAGCATGTTCCGTCACACGTACACTTACTTTTGTGCAAGCCTAAGGTCAATATTAAGGTTTCTAAAGCTGGATACCAACAGCTATAAAGGCCACAGCTTCAGAATTGGAGCAGCAACTGCTGCAGCAGCAAGAGGTGTACATACTGCATTAATCCAAAAAATGGGAAAGGTGGAAATCCGATGCAGTGAAGGGTTATATACGAATGGATAGATTCTAAATAATAACTGTCCACTCTTTGACGATCCACATTACTACACACGCAAGGTTCACTGTGAGGGTCAGCACTGCCTGCCTCAATAACAAAAAAAAATATTTGTTCTTGTACGATTAATGGACGTTGCTCTAGAGTGCTAAGAACACAATGGGAACATATAACACGGTGAACGTCAGTACTGCCTGGTTCACTGTCATAATTGCATAACACATTTATGTTAGTATATCGGGTAACTGATAGTGTATGTTAGTAGCGAACAATTCATTATCAGCATTGACGAGGTCTCCGTTCGAACATGTCAGTATGATGTATTGTGTAAAGGATGGTGAATGTCAGTATTGCCTGGTTCACTGTCGGATTTACTTAAAACATACGAACACATGAGTAGTCTTTTAAGTTGGTAACGGTAAGCGAGTGTCAAGATTGCCTGGTTCACTTTTTGAAATGCCCAAGTCGTTATCAAAAATTGTAATGGTTTAGGTACTATGTAATCGATGGTGAATGTCAGTATTTCCTGGTGCGCCATCAGAACTGCAATTAATCATTATCAGCACATGTTAGGTCTAAACTGATTGTAAACATTGTATAACTGACAGTGTATGTCAGTATTGCCTGGTTCACTGTCAGAATTGTATAAGTCATTGTTAGAACATATCAGTTTGCCGTTTTTGCCTGGTTCATTGTTAAAAAATGTATTTAATCAATACTATTGGTGCTTAAAATATTGAGTAAGTGACAGTGTATGTCGGTACAGCCTGATGCACTGTCAAAAATGACACGGGTTAAGTTTGACAATGTGTATGTGTCTTGTAACTGAACGTGAATGTCAGGCGTCTCCAGTTCAACAATCTTTATTATTATTATTTGTTGGTTAGAACATGCCAAGATGTCCGTATTATGTAACTGATAGTGAACGTCAGTATTGCCTGGTTCACTGTCGGAATTGCTTTCTCGATTAGCGAGCTACAGTAGTGAAAGTCAGCATAGCCTGGTTCACGGTTATAACAAACAGTATTATGTAAAACGATGTACCTCATATAATAACAGTAACTGAACTTATCGGATAGTGTATAATTGCATTCTCGAGTAAATACAGTACTACCTCTTAGTTTAGTCATGATCAGAGACTTTGGATGGGCAGATGACATGTTTTCAAATTGAATATTTGTCATCTGTGCCAATATTTGTTACCCATCTTTGCTGCCATACAATGTATAGTCTGTATGTATGCAAACTTTATACTTGACAGTAGTATCAAACATACTGTCGAACTGTTTGTCATTAATAAATGACCTTTACAACAATCATGTTGTTGTGTATTTATTTTAACTTGCATGGTTAGCAGCAAACAAGCTGCAGTCTCTGTTCATCGGTTGGGCTTCCATAAATATTCTGTTTAGTCCAATATTAAAATTATTTGAGAAACATCCAGGTCACAGCACACGGGTAAAAAATTTATTGGACAGCTATGACAATATATATATATATATTTATATATACATAACTACTAAAAATCAAATTGTTTATCATAGATATGATGGGTAAGTTATAGAATAAATAACAATAGAAAGTGTGAATATGAACGTCTATTATTGAAAACTGAAATACTTATATTAAGAACCTTTAATTAATGCACTACAAAAATTGCTAAATAAAACCAAATAAAAAAACCCAGTAATGAATAACTAATGTGCACACACATTGTGTAGAGTAATACTAATTATAAGATAAAATCACAAACAAAGAAAAGGATTTGAAAATCTTTACAAAGCATAACATTTTTCAATCTAATTAAAATTAGCTACACTATTACATGTGGATCTAACACCAGCCAGTTGGAGCTCATGTCCACCAATCAAAACCTTACTTGCAGAATCCTGCCAGTGATTTAAAACTAACAACACTGCGTAGTCCCCAATGTCCAGGTAACATTTCGTCTGTAAATAATAATTTAAATATTGACCAATCACACTTCGCCTTTTATAACGTTATTTGGGAGCATACAAATTCTAAAAATATCGGGCGAGTCTATTTTAATGGCCGCAGTACAGCGAACCATACCAATACGTACGGGGTGGGTTATTAGTCTTCAATTTTACATTAAAAATTATTTATTTATTTATATATAAAAAAACTAAATCAGTCTTTAGTTTTACATTACAAAATATAAAATAAAACATGTTTTAAGGCATTCGTAATTCACACGAAACATATATACCCTCAGGATAATTCGGAATGTTTTCAAATTATTTTTAAATCACTGGCAGGATTCTGCAAGTAAGGTTTTGATTGGTGGAGATGAGCTCCAACTGGCTGGTTTTAGATCCACATGTAATAGTGGAGCTAATTTTAATTAGATTGAACATTTTAGTAAAATCTACTAAATAAATAGTCACAATTTATGGACTATAGTAAAGTTAGCATAAAGGTTTTGGAATATGCTACATCCAACCCTTGTAATTTCCCACGGCAAATGGCAATGCCATGGAGATTGCCATGGAGTTTTTCATTGTCTGCAGGGCATTAGATTTTGTTTCCACTGCTTGGTTTGTTGTTTTTTGTTTTTTTGCCGTGGACGTTTTTCTTAATTGCAGGGGATGTACATCAATTAGAGACTACAGTTATTAGCTTAGTTACATACATTAATTGTTCTAAGAACAGTCATTAGTCGTAAAATACATTTATCTGCACGTCTTCCTTTATTTCCACACCACTGCCAGTTAGTTTATATGTGTTGTCCAACACAATTTGTCTGACTGTCGTCCTCGAGAACTGTACAATTACAGGGCGTTGATTCCTCACTTCATAGACTCCGAATCGAAAAGCAAAATCCAAGTGAGACTGTTTCAACCTCGAGTGTAGCTTTCGTAATAGGAATACAACATCGTTCCAAACATCGTTATCGATATCAACCAGACCAAATATCACCAGACAGTTTCCATCCTCAATTCGTTTCCCTGAGGAATTAAGATCTTTAAGGAATTTAAGGTATGCCTGGTTTACAACCTTCATCTTCTTATGTGCAGCCTCCATTTTGGAGAGTTTCTCTTTGAGAGTAGCTAACTCTTCCTTTCTGCGTTTTTCTTCGTTAGTAGCAAACTCGCGTCTCTTTAATTCTTCATCTCTGTCCGAATCTGTATTTTCGTTTAGCTGTCTTTTTCTTTCAGAAGACTCGCTATGCAGACCTACTCCCAAATCAGCACCAAATCCTTCACTATTATACCCAATTCCGCCTCCAACCACCACCGGTCCAGCTTGTGCCTTAAAGCTAATTCTATTCCAGGACAGTCCAATGCCAAATTTTAAAAATCCGAAGAAACTGACAGTTAGAGAGATCCCTGGTGGTTCTCCAGTTATCATTTCCGTTGAGTCCGAGTAGCTTGCGACCCTTGTTAAAAAAACAAACAAAACAAAACATGCAGCTATGAATGTGTTCAGTTTCCGTGGGTCTAAGCATGTATGCGATCGTTACTCACCTGACAAAAGTAATAATCACTCCCTGAAATTTCGCTCCATGAAGAATGCGCCAATTGAGAGCTATGAAACATTCAGTCACGTTCCGAACAGGACACGAGGAATCGAAATATCCGTGTTTATTATAGTCTAGTAAATTAATGTGAGTTATAGTTTAGTGTTAATTGGTGATAGTTAAAACTCGTAATAAGCTAAATTATATGCCTGCTGGTTATCAAAGGATTTGTATTTCATTGTGTATATTTATTATGATAATAATTGACTAAAAGCATGTTTATTCATTATTTATATATATTTGAATATAAACATTTGTTGTCATCAAAATTTAATATATAGTAAAACAATTAAAATATATCAAACATAGAATTGAAAGTATATATTTACAAACGTTGTTTTGTTAATTTTAGCCTTTTGCACAATGCACGAGTGCTCCGAATTTATGGTGAGCATGTTTCGAAGTTTCCATGGTATATGAATATATTGTTATGAAGTTTTACTAAGAAATAAAGAACTAAAACCTATTTTATGTTTGTTTCTTCAGTCATTTACATAATGCTATTCTTGTAAAAAAAAAAAAAAAAAAAAAAAAAAAAAAAAAGAGACTACCGGCGAGGTACATGATACGCTCGTCAGGAGTTTGATGGAAAACCATAGATATTAATGCATGTGTTACGAGTATGATTCGATTCTAATTTGGGAACATTTTTGCAATGGCATTGAAGAACTGTTTCTTGTTGACCAACTACTGATGATACTGTATCCATTGCAAAAGGTGCTGTCTGATTAATGAACATATTGTTGTTTATTAGAAAGGAAATTTTGTTTATCATGGGTACTCTGGTGACAAATTTATATTGACAGAGAAACAGTTTATGTATGTAATGTTAACAATACAGAACCGCCACGAAATTAACATATGCATTGTGATTTATTTGTATCACAGTGACCTAGTAACTGTATATGGTACACAACCACCCCCAGTTGTATGCAATATATAATCCAGAAAAGGATATACTGTTATGTACAGTAGACCTTGAAAAGTAGGTCACAGTGTCCTAGTAATATTACGTGACATACCGCCATCCCAAGATGTTCCTACATGTGAGGTTTGATGGTCCTGTATGCATCTGAATGCAAGATAAAGTCCAAAAAAGTATTTATTGTTATGTGCAGTAGACTGTGAAAAGTAGGTCACAGTGATCTAGTAATAGCACGCGACACACCGTCATCCCAAGTTGTTCCTACATGTGAGGTTTGATGATCCTCTATGCATCTGTATGCAAAATATGACCCGGACAAGAAAACGTTAACAGACGGACGGACGGAAGTACAGACGGACAGACAGACGGACAACACCATACCATAATACTTGACATGTTCTTCATGACATATTATTGGAAGATATATTACCATTGCTACCAGCAGCTGTGGGATATATAGCATGTTTGTCTGTATGTAAGTCTCTCTCTCTCTCTCTCTCTCTCTCTCTCTCTCTCTCTCTCTCTCTCTCTCTCTCTCTCTCTCTCTCTCTCTCTCTCTCTCTAGGTTTACTTCAAAACGTTTGTTCGTATAATTGTGTAACTACATCAACAAATCTTTGGAGAATGTTTAGAATTGCTCACAATTACGGCGGCTAAGTCAACTGTTGAAATGTTGTTTTCTACATTTTATCAGGAGTAAAAAAAGTTTGTTTTATTTAACGACGCCACTAGAGCACATTGATTTTTAATCTTATCATCGGCTATTGGACGTCAAACATATGGTCATTCTGACACTGTTTTTAGAGGAAACCCGCTGTCGCCACATAGGCTACTCTTCTTTACGACAGGCAGCAAGGGATCTTTTATTTGCGCTTCCCACAGGCAGGATAGCACAAACCATGGCCTTTGTTGAACCAGTTATGGATCACTGGTCGGTGCAAGTGGTTTTACACCTACCCATTGAGCCTTGCGGAGCACTCACTCAGGGTTTGGAGTCGGTATCTGGATTAAAAATCCCATGCCTCGACTGGGATCCGAACCCAGTACCTACCAGCCTGTAGACCGATGGCCTGCCACGACGCCACCGAGGCCGGTGTTTTATCAGGAGTAATGCCTAACATTGGAACCCATGCATATAATACAAATTATCCAAGAAACATGAAAGCAATTATTGTAATTATGGTTTACAACTAAATTACTTTCGGACTTTATTTTCATTTATCGGAGCAAAATGCATACCGAAATGTGCCTTTCCGCATACAGCAAAAATAACACGTTTACAATGAGAATGGCTGAGAGGTGATTCACTGTGCAATCTGATTAAAATTAGCTCTACTGGTCTACCAGCAGATCTAACAGCATTGCGTGGACTCCCATGTCCAGGTGACATTTCATCTATAAATAACAATTTAAATATCGACCAATTACACTTCGCCTTTTATAGCGTTATTCGGGAGCATACAAATTCCAAAAATATCGGGCGAGACTATTTATGCAATAGGCGAATTTGTTGGTTTGTTTCAACATTAAAAAACAGGGGAAAAGTGCAGTGATGAACTCTGGATTGTAAAGTAGTATAAACAGATTTTATGGCTATACCATCACGAGGTTGTTTTTTTTCGTCTTGAAACTAATTTTATATAACATTTTATAGTGAAATTAGTTTCCGGCATACTTCGTAATTCACCCGAATCATTTCGTATACTCACGACATTATTCCGAATGTTTTAAAATTCTTTTTAAATCACTGGAATGATTTTGCAAGTAAGGTTTTGATTGATCGAATGAAAGGTCAACAGAACATGTTGAGCTCCAACGGGGTGCTGTTAGATGTAATAGTAATTAACCAGCGGAGCTAATTTTAATTAGATTGCTCACTGTGGACATGGCTGATTTGGTATTTGAGTAGGTAGATGGTTCACTATGGACATGGTAGTATATTGTAGTATTTACTTATTTTTTGTGTCTTCGTTAAATTTGTCTAGTCTGCTTTGAACTTGCCCCGTGTCCATGTTGGTGTCCCCTACAGTGTCCATGGACATATGTTTACCTTTATTAATTTTCGTCCTCGAGTACAAGCGGGGCGGGCTGTAACACACACACACACACACCGGTCCACCTCATTTCCTACGGGCCTGTGATGTCGAATCTGTTCGCCGGTGTTATAATTTTTAAAAAAGTTTTAATTTTTTTGTTTGGCCAATAAAATACGACATTACATATATGCTATTTGATCCATGCTAAGTCTATTAGTATGTTTTATGATACCTTTCCATGTGCTGCCACAAGTTTTGGGGCAAGTAGTATATTGTAGTATTTACTTATTTTTTGTGTCTTCGTTAAATTTGTCTAGTCTGCTTTGAACTTGCCCCGTGTCCATGTTGGTGTCCCCTACAGTGATTTTAAATTTCATATTAATGAATATATCTTTCCGACTTGGCAAGATGATTGGGACTGTGCGGTTGCAAACAAACTTCATTCTGTCACGCCAGTCCTGGGAGTGGCAGTCATCCTACAGGCGGTGCAGGAAGGATGAAGTAGTCTTGTGCCGTGCCCGCATGGGCCATACATATTTGACACATTCATGTATTTTAAAGAACGACCCCCCCCCCCCCTTCTTCAGTGTGAACACTGTCAGTGTACACAGACTGCGCGCCGCACTTTGGTGGAGTATGATCATCTCAAGCCGACAAGAAATGATATATTTGGCAACAGAAATGTTTTAAAATCTTTTAAACTCCATCCAGAATTAATTGTAAAGTTTTTAAAACACTTCTATACAAAGTTTTAAAATATACTTACCTTGATTTATGTATTATATTGTACTTCCGCCCCCCCCCCCCCCCCCCCCCCAGCTCCTTACACAGTGGTTTTACGTAAATATATAAATAATGTTTTCATATACTTACCATTTGTGACACCCAATAGCCGATGTGTATTTTTGTGCTGGGGCGTCATTAAACATTCATTTGTTAAATCGGTCAATGATAATAAAATGTGCCTACAAAACTATGTTTCATTGTATGTTCATCGCCGAATCTACCAACGATCCCAACTATCCTTTCGTCTGCGAGCTGCTTTATTAAATAATTGTGTGTTGCCGTGATTTCCAAAAGCTGGAGCTGTTGTTGTTGCAGATGTATTCTCTCTAGCACCCATTTACCTTTTCATCCACTAACTATACCAATATTACCTGTAAACGTGTACCGCCGATTTGACCAACGATCACAACGATCGCGGGTTACATGTCGTTTACGAACTTTGTTAAATAAATGTGTGTTGGCGTAATTTCCAAACGGAACATGGTTACAGGTTTTATCTGAAGTTGTTGTTGTTGCAGATGTATTCTCTCTAACACCCATTTACCTTTTCATCCACTAACTATACCAATATTACCTGGAAAGGTGTACCGCCGATTTGACCAACGATCACGGGTTACATGTCGTTTACGAACTTTGTTAAATAAATGTGTTTTGGCGTGATTTCCAAAAGGAACATGGTTACAGGTTTTATCTGGAGTTGTTATTGTTGCAGATGTATTCTCTCTAACACCCATTTACATTTTCATCCACTAACTATACCAAAATTACTTGTAAACGTGTACCGCCGATTTGACCAACGATCACAACGATCGCGGGTTACATGTCGTTTACGAACTTTGTTAAATAAATGTGTGTTGGCGTAATTTCCAAAAAGAACTTCGATACAGGGGCTGTTTGTATTACAGCTATATGTATATTTTCTTTTCCTAGGACTGTCTTGTAGATCTCTCTCTCTCTCTCTCTCTCTCTCTACTGTTGTTTGTTTTTTTGTGTGACACGTGTGTGTATAAATTTTTTTCAATGTTAATCCATACAATTTGATTTGGGGGAAATATTTCGGGGTTTTTTCATTACTATTATTATTATTTATTTTTATTTTTTTATGTCAAATATATTTATATGCTAATTTTATCCATTCAATTTGATTTGGGAAAACACTCCTTAATGAAATATGCCTTTTTTTCACCAGTATCCATACATGCACACACTAGTGTGTGTTTATACCGCCAACTTTACAAACGATCGCCGGTCTGCGATATGCTTAATTACATAAATGTGTTTACGTGATTTGCAAAAGGAACTTAGGTTACAGGTTTTATCTGGAGCTTTTATTTTGCATGTGTATTCTCCTATAGTTGTACCAATATCATTATACATGTATGTTTACCACCGATTTGACCAACGATCACGAGTCGTTTCTTCTGCGAGCTGCTTTGTTAAAGGGACAGTCCTGAGTTTTCTGCAATTTTTAAGATGTTATCGACTAACAGACTTTTAAACGATTGTGATTACATATCAAATATATTTTTCTGCATAAAATATTAGTGGCTGTATATTAAACGTGTTTCTGACCGTTCTAATATTTGTACTAGGCTAAATTTCATTTTATTTTCTAAAAACTACTTTTTCGTACGTACGAAATTATTTGAAGACAAAATCCAGTTTGGGCTTCTTACAAATATTGAGATGACCAGAAACACATTGATTATACAGACACTGATATTCTAAACAAGAAAATATATTTAATTTGTAAGTTTAATGGTAGAAATTTTTTATTAGTCGGAAACATCTTGCAATGCAGCGAACTCAGGAATGTCCCTTTAATATGTAAATGTGTGTTGGCGTGATTTCCAAAAGGAACTTTGATATAGGTTGTATCTAGTGCTAGTGCTGTTATTGTTGCGGACCCGGTATAGTCCCCCTGTTAATTTGATCCATTCAATTTTATTTTTGGAAAACTTCTGAAGATTTATTTCATCCACGCTAAATCTTTTACTGGTTTATAATATTTTGATTTATTTTCTTTCTTTTTCTCAGGCGTTACAATAAATACAAAAACTAAATAATAAAAGACTACAAAGAAGAATCTGGTATATTTTGGGTAAAATTCCATGTCATTCCCATTTTTATCCAACGCTATATTACTATCAATGGAATAAATGTTAATATCCTAAAAGGTACCGACATAATAGTCCTCATTCTCCCACTTTTCCAGTTACTCTGTTCAGAAGACCGGAAATGTGACATTTTAACACCTGGAATTCAAACGTTGCTCAGGGAAGCAGCTTCAGACCGTGAAATACATTTATTTTCATCTCTCACCGACACCATGCCCCCCACCCTCTCCACCCCTTTCAAATACACTCCGCGGTCATTGTTATAGGCTATATCCCTCCCCCACCCCACCCCCCAAAAATCAAAATAAAATATCTCATATCTCCACTTCAATTTTATTTATAAATATGCCGCGCCCCCCCCCCCCCCCCCCCAATGATAGTACATACCAATGCCTTAATAGCTGGAACGAGACATAATCCCACTGGCGGGGATCGACACGATTCTAGACTTAAATGAATGCATCCGAGCAAGGCACACGACAATTTCATCCTTCCTACACCGGCAGTAAGAGGACTGCCACTATTCCAAGATTGGATTGGCAAAATGAAGCTTGTTCGTGGCCGCACAGTGTTTGCAATATCAAAGCAACAGATAAAAACAACAACAAACAAACCAAAAAACAACAACCCAACAACAACAAAAACCCACCCCGTATTCGAAATCCCGTTGTCAAACTTGTTTTTATGTCAGTCTGCATCTGCACGTGTATGCAGGTGTTCATGTGTATTGCATCGCAACCAGGTGTACGTACATGTGTTCTTACCATCTCTCCATACAGACCATCAAAGCAAGTACAAAGCTACACAGCAAAGAGCCATAAAACCATATTGCGTAATGTGTATTCAGTTCAAAGAGCGTGCATGTTCATGTAAAGTACGTAATTCTACAGTATTGTTCTGCTGGCTAAAGCTTCGTGCCTGTGTTAATGGTTATGTAGTAGGAGGAGAAGGGGAAATGCGATGGACTGAAATATGCAATACATTTAATCTAATTCAGTCAAACAAGTGTACACTTGATTAAAAGTTGGGCACAAATTTAGAGGGTTCACCAAAAATAAAAATGCAGACAGTGGTCTCAAATTTTGTTCGTCAATAAGAACCAAAATTGTTCTGAATGTGCAATTTAAATATCACTTGACCTGACTGAAATTTTTAAACCGAGTGCTTTCATAATCAGGTTAGGTCAGGTCATAGGATTTAACGTGCACATTCAGAGCAATCTGTTTTAGCGCACACCTGTCATGGGCACAGGTGCCGGCTTCAGCTGGCTCCTCCGTCCAGGACAGGAAAGGGTTGTGGTGAGTGGGAGAGGGGGCTGGCACGTGTAAGAGAGTAGCACGTCCAATCGGTAGCAGGTGGAGGTGGTTTTGGTGGTGTGGCATTTGGAATATCCCGTAGGGATTAAGCCAAATTGAATGTAGGAAATTTGACGCATTTTTAAAAGGTCCGCCTAAATGGAAATGGGGAGCTATATATATATATATATATATATATATATATATATATATATATTTGAACTTAGTATGCCGAGTGTAGCTCGTTACTGGGACCTAGTTAGTGTTGAGATGTCTCCCCAGGTTGCCCATAGTGGCCCTTAAAAGGGCCTGATCTGTTCAGAAAAGGAAATATTCACTTGGTTTCACACACACACACACACACACACACACACACACACACCGATTGCCACATTCAGTAAAAAATTTAGGCATTAGGACAAATATTGTTAAAATGGCAACTGATTCAAAATTGTAAGTACAAAAATGCTAAATAAATTTAACAATAAAAGTGTACACAATATTTCAACTCAATGTCTTGAGTAATTGGTTGAGTGCTCACTTGCGGTGCTTGGGTCGCAAGATCGAACCACCTCGGTGTATCCATTCACCTGATTGGGGTGTTTTTTCGTTCCAACTAGTGCACCACATCTGTCAAAGGCTGTCATATGTTTTCCTGTCTGTGGGAAAGAGCATAAAAAAGATCCCTTGCTACATTAGAAAAAAAAGTAGCGGGGTTTCCTCTGATGACAACGTGGTGTTTGACATCCAATAGCCTATGATCATTGTATTCTAGTGGTGTCATTAAACAATACACTTTAAAGGGACATTCCTGAGTTTGCTCCATTGTAAGATGTTTCCGACTAATAAAATATTTCTACGATTACACTTTCATATTAAATATATTTTCTTGTTTAGAATATCAGTGTCTGTATATTCAATGTGTTTCTGGTCGTCTTAATATTTGTAAAAAGCCCAAACTGGATTTTGTCTACAAATAATTTCGTACGTACGAAAAAATCTTTTTTTAGGAAATAAAATGAAATTTAACATAGTACGAATATTAGAACGATCAGAAACACGTTTAATATACAGCCACTAATATTGTATGCAGAAAAAATATATTTGATATGTAATTACAGTCGTCGAAGTCTCAGGAATGTCCCTTTAACTTCTAACAATATAAAGTACAGATAAATGTTCATAAAAGGTAAATTTTTAAAGAACACCACAGTAAAAACGAGTAATATATACTACTCAAAAGAATTTAAGGGTCAGACGATATTTTCGACATTATTTTCTGAATGTCAATTATATTAGCTAGACCATAATGTCACGCATGGTATTGTTCCATTTTGACGAAAGTGGGTCTAAGCAACCCATAAATGAATTAAAATCCACTGTCATTGACACTGTCGACTAGTTCTAATAGCGAAAACATGCTTACATTTGCACGTAAATTAGGGCGAAAGCGAAAGGTCTGCTAAGTGTCCATAACTTGCGTTTTCACAAAGCGCTTCATTTGCACGCTTTGCACGTGTATTCCATGTTCCCAATGCTGAATTTCCGTATAATTGGAGCTTGCCTTCGTGTACGGTGCACACTCCAAATTCGACAATGGTACGACTTCAACTGACTATCGAAGATCGAGGAAGGGCTATTGCTTGGCTTCAGGATGGCAATACGCAAAGAAATGTTGCTCTGAGACTTGGTGTCAGTCAGAGTGTCGTTGGCCGACTGTGGCAACGGTACCAAGCAACGAATTCTGTTCGGGGGCGGCATCTCTATCCACCACAGGACCCCCCTCTATGTGGTGGATGGCAATCTGAATGGAATCCGCTATCTGAATGAGATTATCCGGCCGTTGGTTCTCCCAGGCCTTCAGCAGATTGGCGGCGGGGCAGTTCTGCAGGATGACAATGCCAGACCCCACCGCGACAGGGTGGTAACGGACTTTCTCAGACAACAAGGTATCACTAGGATGGATTGGCCAGCATATTCGCCTGACTTGACCCCAATAGAGAACGCCTGGGACGAATTAGGCAGGAGAGTTCGGGATAACCATGCCCCTCCGGCCAACCTTCATGATCTGGGTCAACTTCTTATGGCAGAGTGGCAGGCCATTCCCCAAGAGTTCTTCAGACGTCTGATCAACAGCATGAGGCAACGATGTGTCGAGTGTATTCGCGCCAGGGGTGGATTCACACACTATTAAACGAATGTTCTAATGTGTCAAATCCATGTTTGACAACCTTCAACTTTGACAGCATGTCATGTGACTTTCTTGTATACAGTGACGTTTATTTGTGTGTTTTTTGTAAATATGGAACAATAAATAAAAATGTTGGTGTAGTAAACTACATCATCAATCTAATACACTCTGAAACTTATTTGGTTATAAATTTTTGACCCTTAAATTCTTTTGAGTAGTATATATAAACAAATATGATGTACCGGCTTCGGTGACGTCGTGGTTAGGCCATCGGTCTATAGGCTGGTAGGTACTGGGTTCGGATCCCAGTCGAGGTATGGGATTTTTAATCCAGATACTGACTCCAAACCCTGAGTGAGTGCTCCGCAAGGCTCAATGTAAACCACTTGCACCGACCAGTGATCCATGACTAGTTCAACAAAGGCCATCGTTTGTGCTATCCTGTCTGTGGGAAGCGCAAATAAAACATCCCTTTCTGCCTATCGTAAAAAAGAGTAGCCTATGTGGCGCCAGCGGGTTTCCTCCAAAACAAATAGTGTCAGAATGACCATATGTTTGACGTCCAATAACCGATGATAAGATAAAAAACCAATGTGCTCTAGTGGCGTCGTTAAATAAAACAAACTTTACAAATATTATGTAGTAACACGAAAATAATTGCGATTTGGCTTAGGCCACATAAAAAAAAAAGTTGGTTAGCGTACTTTTTTTTTTAAAGTTTGGGGAGGGAGGGAGGTTTTTTTTTTTTTTTTTTTTTCTTTTAATACTTTCCATGTTTTATTGATGAAATAGACTGCTTTCTCCTCAAAATGATTTTATTTCTTCACTCTTCTCACAGATTTACAAACATTGCCCAAATCACTGTGAAACAGGGTTTGAGTGATGTTTACAGTGCATTCAATTTAGTAAATCATTGCTTTAATACCTGGTCCCAGGTGCCTCACCTGTAGTAGATATCCTGCTACGTGACCCACTTCTAGTCTACCTGGGACCAGGTTAGACATGATTTACTAAGTTGGATGCACTGTATTATGTCCTAGCTCGTCAGTGAAAGAGAATCCAGCATGACATGGGGAAACAGCCCAACACAATGCCCTTGGCACCTTGAAACTATTGAGCATGTTGAACATGATTTCTGCCACGCTTTGGTACTGGCTTTGCAGTGCAAATGTTACATTGCAAGCCGGTGAAACTTTCGTCATGTCAGTTTTACTGGGGCCGGCGAATACTTTGACAAAAGTACCGCGTGTATCGTCAGGCAATGGCTCCCTATTCCCATCATACTTGCCGTCTGAGAAGTTCGCATAGAAGTCCGAGATTGTAACATCCAACTCGATATTGCACGCAAACCAGTCCTTTACAGTCTTGATAGAGCCCTCACGGACTACTACTGCAATCACAATAGGCATTTCAAGCCGATTTTTATATCACAATCAACATATAAGTTCCCCGACATACTACTCTTGAAATGATGACGTCAAACACAAAAACACCGAGGACGTTTACGTAATACGTCTTGCAGAACGGCGCCAAATTTGCATGTGAAAAGATCGTTTTTGATGATTTGTTTCAAAAAATAAAAATAAAAAAAGTTTCGGATCGGGTGTGTTTCGTAGGGGCGGGCGGGGACGCTAACCGACTTTATTTTTGTATGTGGCCTTAAATGATAAAACGTTCTCAATTTCATGTCGGCTTTTTCTTTGACCTACAAGCCCAAGTCAAAACTAAAACAATGTATATTTTTCAAGCAGCTCGTGCGTCTTGTATCAAGGACAGTTCTAACAGATTGTCTGGGTCACCATAATGGATTAAGTACTAGCCAGTGCGCTGTTCGACGATTAGTCTTCGCAATAATTATTATCTTTTGGATATAAATTAATAAATTAATTGTGCTAAATAATACTAACTACATTTTTAGGGGTGATTTTAAAAAGTCAATGCAATAATTTGAATAAACAAAATCATGGGCTCCGTTTCTTTGATGTCTGATCTCCCCGAGCAGTATGGTCTAATCGTGTGTGTGCGTGTGTGTGTGTTTGAGAGAGAGAGAGAGAGAGAGAGAGAGAGAGAGAGAGAGAGAGAGAGAGAGAGAGAGAGAGAGAGAGATCAGATGACGTCACACTGTTGCAGCATGCCACCTTCATTGTATGTGACAATCGGTTGAATCGACCGTTGCCAAGCATGCAAATCGGGCCAGTTGTTCAAAAATTAATCACTGTGTAACCATTAGTTAAGAGAAATTATTAAAACCAAATATTAAATGACTTCAAAGAACAATTGAAAAATATATTAAAATTTGACTTAGAACAGCATAATAAAAAATATATTAGGCTAACCCAGCAGTGGCGTAGGAAGCTGCCAAAAGGGGGGGGGGGGGAGCACACACACCTATATATATATATATATATATATATATATATATATATATATATATATATATATATATATAACGGGGAGGGGGGGGGGCAGTATCAGTGTGGGTAGCATAACGGTAAATAATTATTGGGTGGAGTCTTTTTTTTTTCGGGGTGAGGGTATGAATAGAGCCTGTAACTTACTTTGGTAAAAACAAAAGTCCCCTCCGATTACATGCCAAATAAATGATGTCTAGACTTTCTTCTCTCTTTTTTATTTTGTTAATTCAAGATGTCTGTGGGTGCATTCTGGGATATTTAATTTCATTATTCATTATTGGGGTGGGGTTAAATTATTTAACCATTAAATGCGTTTTTGGTTAATATATCTTGATAATTTTATTTTATTCTACAAATACATAAAATATATCAGACACTACTATAACGGTCTTTCTTCTTTGTCTTCTTATTATTTGGCTTTGAACTTATCTATTAAATACCTGAAAAAGAGAAAGAAATCCAAAGACAGTCCAAATATCATCAATTAAAAACAAAGTAAATTAAGTGTGGATGAAACCAATCTTCGTCATCTCATTTATTTTTTACTTTATTGATTGATTGATTGATTTTTCTAGGAAGATAGGACAATTTACTATCATCACTGCTGATACATGTAGATCGCAACAACAAATAACATCCAGGTGCGGATATAAGTAGGTTTTTTTTTTATTAAGGGGATAGGGGCAATCTAAATCTGAGCCTATACTTTATAAAAGCAGAGTATACATCTAAAATTTCAGTTGCTATATGTAGTACCGTAGCGTCACCTTCCATGTATATATTTACCTTCGGTTGATACCGTGCGCATATGGTGTCGATTTTTAAAAATTATTATTATTATTGTTGGGTTTTTTTACCAAAGATCCACAGGTTTTTTTTCTTTCTATAAAATTTAGGTAACGTTATTCTTATCGAGTCTTACCCATTGTCTGTCCCAGCACGAGGAATTCGCACCTCCAACCGCCCCCCCCCCCCCACCCCCATTACAAAGTTCGCGTACGGGCCTGATATCCTAGTACTTTCTTTATGTAATAGAACCAACTGGCCTAGCTGTGCCCCATCGCCGGCCCAATGACACCTACCCACCCACCCCCCCACCCCTTTTACAATTACTGGCCATCCCATATAATACGTGGAAAAGAGGGAATTAACACTCGTGTACGGTGTGGTGATTTGCTTCCTTTGAGTGTATTCGAGACGTCTGGAGTCTGTGTATTCGAAACCTCTGGTGTTTTGCTGTAAAGCAGGCGAAACAAGACCGTAACAGAGAAATGTTTTGCATACTTCGAATTGTAGTTAGGTATGGGGAGCATAATTGTTTAAAACGTGTCGTTTTAGGCAGGGTTAAGGGTTAAATTACATGTTACCTAATATATCTTTTGATAATTATATTTTATTTTCACAAACCGAAATACACAAAATATACTAGATACTAAGTTATAAAGGTCTAATTTCATCTGCCTTATTATTTTATTTTTGAACATACTGTATTAAACACCTTGGGGGGGGGGGGGTGTGTACAGAAAGTGAAAATATAAAACAATAAATATAGCGTGGATGAATCCAATCTTCAGACTGCTGTTGTTTCTCCACTCCCGCTGCACTGTGAATTTTATGTGCTTAAAAAGGAACAGCTGCGAGACAAAATTTTAATAAAAATGTGGGGTTTTTTGTCGTTTTGGTGGGTTTTTTTTAAAGCGTCACAATATTGTAAATACTAATCAAAGTCAAAACTGATAGAGAGAATACACCAGTAACAACAACAGCCCCAGATAAAACCTGTACCCAAGTTCCTTTTTGAAAATACGCCAGCTCACATATTAACAAAGCAGCGCACAAACGATCGGCGATCGTTGGTCAAATCGGCGGTAAACAAGTATACAATGTTATTGGGGGCTAGAGATAATATACCGGGCCTATAACAACATATAAAACCTGTATCCAAGATCCTTTAGGAAATGACGCTAACTCACATTAATTAAACAAAACAGCTCGCAGACGAAACGATGGTTCGGATCGTTGGACAAATCGGCGGTAAACATGATATTGGTACAGCTAGAGGAGAAAGGGTAAATGGTGGCTAGAGAGAATATTCTTGCAACAACAATAACAACAACAACAGCCCCAGATACAACCTCTACCGAAGTTCCTTTTGGAAATCACGCCAACTCTCATATTGACAAATCAGCACACATTCAACCGGCGATCGTTGGGATCGTTGATCGACGGTAAACAGAAACAGAATGATATTGGTACAGCTAGTGAAAAGGTAAATGGGGTTAGATATAACATATTTGCAGCAACAACATCCCCATATAAAACCTCTTCCAGGCGCGTGTAGCACACACCCCTCCCACTTGTTGACGAATATGTACGTTTTTTTGTTTTGTTTTAAAAAAAATTTGTCCTATATATAAATAAAGATTTTTAAACATTGCCTTGTGTTCCTTCCCCCACTAGAGACTGAGCCCCCTCCATTACAGATTGTGCTCCAAACCCCCACACCCGGATATTGTTACCACGTGCCTGCGTACCAAAGTTCCTATCGAAAATCACTCCCAACGCATTTTTATATTAACAAAGCAGTTCGCAGACGAAACGACTAACGATCATTTGTCAAATCAGCGGTAAACATACATGTATAATGATATTGGTACAGATAGTGAAGAAAATGTAAATGGGAGCTAGAGGGAATATATCCACAATAAAAACAGCCTTAAATAAAAGCTGTACCCAAGTTCCTTTTGGACATCGATTAGCAAAGCAGCTTGCAGACAGACCCGCGATCGTTTGGGCCGTTGGTAAATTCAGCCGCAAACATGATATTGAAGGCGCGTGTGTACAGGGGTGTGCTTCAGGGTCTACCCTCCTCCCCCTTCATGAATTTCTTTAAAAAAATTAAAAAAATTTGCGAAGCATGACCCGACATTCCCTAAAGACATCTCTCACCAGTCTAGACACCCGCACTCAATTTTCTGCACATACGCCTGTGTGCATTGTTTTGTAACCCCCCCCCCCCCGCCCAATAAACGTAGCTCGCCAGTCTAGACCCCCCCCCCCCCTTTAAAAAACACCCTAAATAATAATACAAATAAAATGAAGTTTTTGTTAGCCGTGTAGGCAGGAACATGCACATTTATTTGTCGATTTCACTTCTTTTCTCTCAAAACCGCAATACCCTAACCCCGCCCCCCCCCCCCCCCCCCCCCCCCCGAACACATGCAGTGACGCTCCTTTTCCTTTATTACTACTAATAGTTTTTGTTTTTCAGCTATCTACAAGGGTTGCCGGTCAGTTAAATGTGTTTGGTTTTAAAATTTATTATAGTCAGTATAGAGTGAATGATTTAAGATGCCAATCGGAATATATCAATATCATAAGTTTTAGGATAATAATTTAATAATTCTGCTTTTAAAAAATGTCAACGCTGCGGCATAAAAGGTGGGTTTTTTTTTTTTTTTTTTTTTTTTTTTTATTAAATTTATTTGGGTAAGTAGGTGGTTCACTGTGGACATGGCTGATTTGGGTAAGTAGGTGGTTCACTGTGGCATGGTTGATTTGGGTAGGTAGGTGGTTCACTGTGGACATGGTTGATTTGGGTAAGTAGGTGGTTCACTGTGGACATTGCTGACTTGGATAGATAGGTGTTTCACTGTGGATTAGGGAAGGGACGATTATTCGATGTTACTGAAAACCGCAGTTTTAGGCACACGGTTCGGTGCACCGTTTCCCAATTTGCGAACCGCGGTTCATTTCGGGTTTTTTTTTTATATATAAAAGGTACATATATTATATAAAAATGTTCGCACATTGCTGGTAATCCCAATGACCCATAAATTATTCCGGCCTATCACTGCATTTGATTTCCTTAAACCGGACTTGTTTGCATGGGCGATAGGTGTGGTTCAGATCCTTCCAGAACCCGCAATTTTTGTGCCGAGACCGTAAACATTGTAACACTTCAAAATAGAGTGACCTCAGTGATTAATCCGCCGAGTGAATAAACATTTTAAGTGTATTTCGTCCCAGTTGTCAAAACTGAAAAAAACTAAAGACGTGTTCAGGGCCTGCCAAAAAATGTATGTATATAGGTAGGTAGGTGGTTCAGTGTGGACATGGTTGATTTGGGTAGATAGGTGGTTCACTGTGGACATGGCTGATTTGGGTAGGTAGGTGGTTCAGTGTGGACATGGTTGATTGAGGTAAGTAGGTGGTTCACTGTGGACATGGTTGATTTGGGTAAGTAGGTGGTTCACTGTGGACATGGCTGGTTTGAGTAGATAGGTGGGTCACTGTGGACATGCCTGATTTGGGTAGATAGGTGGTTCACTCTGGACATGATTGATTTGGGTAGATAGGTGGTTCACTGTGGACAGGGTTAATTTTGGGTATAGGTAGGTGGTTCACTGTGGACATGGCTGATTTGGGTTGATAGGTATTTCACAGTGGACATGGCTGATTTGGGTTGATAGGTGGTTCACTGTGGACATGACTGATTAAAGTAGATGTAGTTGGTTCACTGTGGAAATGGCACATTTTGGTCGATAGGCGGTTCATTCTGGACATGGCTGATTTGGGTTGATAGGTGGTTCACTGTGGACATGACTGATTAAAGTAGATGTAGTTGGTTCACTGTGGAAATGGCACATTTTGGTCGATAGGCGGTTCATTCTGGACATGGCTGATTTGGGTTGATAGGTGGTTCACTGTGGACATGACATTAAAGTGGATGTAGTTGGTTCACTGTGGAAATGGCACATTTTGGTAGATAGGCGGTTCATTCTAGACATGGCTAATTTGGGTAGGTAGGCGGTTCACTGTGGACATGGATGATTCGGTTAGATAGGTGGTTCAATGTCGTTAAACAAAATATACTTATTTTCTTCCTTCAATTATTAATTAATCACATAATATCACACATCATGTCATATCATGGCATATCATATCATATATCACATACTATATATCATATAATTTCATATCTTACCATATTATATCATATAATGTTGCATATCTTATCATATTATATCATATCTGATATCATATATTTTATGATAAATCATATCTTCACATATCATATCCGGCCATATCAGGTCATATCAAATCACTTCATATCATATATATCATGGCATGTTAAAGTTATTTCTAGTTGATATATTTGATGTTCAGCTAATGTTAAGTTAAAGTTACCTGCTTATTGCACAGACAGCGAGGAAAGCCAGAAAAATTGCCTTCATCTTGAAATCTGAAATTGCAAATATCAAGCATAATATCATGTGTATTTAAAGTACGGTCTGCATAATGCATTTTTGCATTTCCATTCAAGGACTTAACGTTTGAATTAATAGTTATACCCACACTTTACTTGGTGTATATAAACATACAGAGAGAGAGAGAGAGAGAGAGAGAGAGAGAGAGAGAGAGAGAGAGAGAGAGAGAGAGAGAGAGAGAGCGCTTATATGAAATATTTTTAGTTAAATGTTTGTGTCACTTTCATCATAATGTGTCCACACTGCATGCTTTTCTTGTGTATTTTTGGCAATGTCTACGCCCATACATACCACACCCAAGCGGGAGTTGGCTGATATCACACATATATTTATTGAAACTTTGCTCATCTAAACTTAGAACAAGCCTCATTTGAATAATGGTTTAGCTATTCCATTTTTCACAAAATCAGCTTGTTTGAATTACCGAAAATTATCATGGCCCACTTTTGTCACAAGGAAAACCCAGTGTATAAATACCAAGCATCATTACAGCTAAACCGTTTACAATGTTGGTGATAAACCAATTGTCTTTTTAAAAAATTACTCCTTGGCTGTCACGATAGCTTAAAAATTTACTTCCTATTCCAAATAATTAGCCTTCAAACATGGAACTTTGCCAGTCCAACAAGCAGACTCTTTGCGTGCATGGGTACACAAAGGAATTAACTGTCTACTGTTTCCTTAATGTTGCCATGGTAACCACCATGATTTCTCAAGTGCTATGTCTTAGAAACTTTATTCCTCTATGAATAATATGGCACCAACCATTTCCCCATTAAGTAATAAATTTGTGTCCAGTGTATTCAGCAAATGACACCGGTGAAGCTAGAAATAGAAGTGGAAATCACTACAGATGTCATGGTGGTACTGTACATTTAAGAGGTTCCTCTCGTTAACCATATACATGGGAAGTGCTACATTGTGTCCTGTTTTATTGTTAACAATCTATAGGTGTTGTTAGATTATAAAAAATGAAATAAAGGTATATTCTCAACAACAAAAAAAAGCACCTATATCACAGTTATGTGTGAATCTTCAGCAGAGATTTATGCATATCATCCTAAATGCCCACCTACGGTTTAATAATAAGAAATATACATTTATTTATAGTCTCAAGAAAATAACAAAAAGGGTCATAATTATAAAGAATACTTATTTAAAATATTTTTTAGGTAAATCTTTGTGTTACTTTCACACAGCATGCTTTTGGCTGTATTATTGGCAGTGTTCACATCCATACAAACCACATCCACAAGAGCGGGAGTTGGCGGATATTACACACACGCGCGCGCGTCCGTCTGTGTGTGTGTGTGTGCGCGCGCGCGTGTGTGTGTGGAACTTTTACTCCTGAAACCTTACAAAAAGCCTCATTTGAATAATGGTTTAGCTATTCAATTTTTTTTACAAAATCAGCTTGTTTCAAAACTACCAAAATTATCACGCCCCGCTTTTGTCATTTGAAAAATCGAGGGTATGAATACCAAGCCTCATTACAACTAAACCGTTTGCACTGCTGGTGAGAAACCAATTGTTATTTTTATATCTATGATGGGTCGTATTATAGTATGGCGTTGTCTGTTCGTCTGTCCGTCTATTAACATTTTCTTGTCCGGACCATATTTTACATACAGATGCATACACGACCATGAAACCTCACATGTAGGAACAAATTGGCATAGCGGTGTGTCGTGTACTATTACTAGATCACTGTGACCTACTTTTCACGGTCTACTGCACATAACAGTAAATCCTTGTCCGGACCTTATCTTGCATACAGATGCATAAAGGACCATCAAACCTCACATGTAGAAACAACTTTGGATGGTGGTGTGCCGCATGCTATTACTAGGTCACTGTGACCTACTTTTCACGGTCTATTGCACATAACAGTCAATCCTTGTTCGGACCATATCGTGCATACAGTTGCATGCACAGGACCATGGAATCTCACTTGTAGGACTAACTTGGGATGGCGGTGTGTCGCGTACTATTATTAGATCTCGATGCCTTTCTTTTCACTGTCTAGTGCACATAACAGTAAATCCTTGTCCTGACCATATCTTGCATACATATGCATACGGGACCATCAAACCTTACATATAGCAACAACTTTGGATTATGGCGTATCGCATACTATCACTAGGTCGCTGTGACCTACTTAAAAGTCTACTGCACATAACAATAAATTCTTATCTGGCTAATTTTGTGGCAGTTCTGTATTTTTAACATTACATACGTAAAGTGTTTCTCTGCCAATATAAATGTGTCATTGGGTGTAGTGTTTGGCAATATTCACACCCATGCAAACCACACTCAAGCGGGAGTTCGCGGATATCACACATATACAAATGTATTCAATTAAATGTTTCACAAACTCAGCTTATTTCAAAATTACCCAAATTATCACGCCCAACTTTTGTCATACGGAAATCCTGGAGTATGAATACCAAGCCTCATTACAACTAAACCGTTTGCACTGCTGGTGACAAACAAATTGTTATTTGTATACGCCCATTGATGATAAGTAGTATTATGGTAAGGCGTTGTCCGTCAGTCCGTCCATCCGCCCGTCTGCTTGTTCTTGTCCGGACCATATCTTGTATACAGAGGCATACATTACAGTCAAACCTCACATGTAGGAACAACTTGGGATATTGGTGTTTTGCGTTCTATTACTAGGTCACTGTGACCTACTTTTCATGGTCTATTGCATATAACAGTCAATCCTTATCCGGACCATTTCTTGTATACAGATACATACAAGACCATCAAACCTCACATGTAGGAACAGCTTGGGATGGCGGTGTGTCGAATACTATTACTAGGTGAATGACCTACTCTTCACGGTCTACAGCACATAACAGTAAATCCTTTTCCGGCTAATTTATAGGCAGTTCTATATTGTTTACATTACATACATAAACTGTTTATTTGTCAATATAAATGTGTCACCAGAGTGCCCATGCTAAACAAAATTTCCCTTCCTAATAAAGAACAATAGCTTCATTAATCAGACAGCAGTATCATCAGTAGTTGGTCCAAAACAAACTGTTCATCCATCCCATTGCAAACATTTCACATAATTCGAATTGAATCATGCCCATAACATATTCATTAATATCTACGGTTTTCCATCAAACTCCTGAAGCACTCCTTAGGAAATCCTTTACTGGAAATTTAATCCCTCTTGCATCGCCACAAAGTTTATTTCATCCCTCTTACATCGCCACAAAGAGGACTGCCACTCCCAGACTAGGTTACTAAGACATTTATTCATTTGTACTGCATTATATTTTACTTCAGAGACAATGCAAACAAGCTGCATACCTTGGCTGTTCTAGAATTTTGTCTTCACCCCTGTATTAAAAATGAGATTTAATCTGTAAACTTTAATAGTAATTTGTAAAGAAACATTTTAATTTTTTTCATGGATTTCTTTTTCTTTCAACTTTATTTATTTGAGTTTGTATGGGTTTAAAACTTAATAACATCGTTTTATATGAATTTTAACTTTATTACTTATGGAGTTACATGCTAATTCATCGGGTTCCTTTTCACGGAAACGGACTATATACGGAGCGGAACATGGTTATTATTCGACAAAGAACATTCTAGTTTTGATTTAGGCTGTGCAGTTAAATTCACACTACACACACTATAGACACACACACACACAAATACACATAAACACACACACATAAACACACACACATACACACAAACACACACTACACATACTGCACACCCACTGACATACATACACACAAACACACACACACACACACACACACACACACACACACACACACACGTTACTATCCAGTGATGTACCCATAGGTGTACGGCCTCTCGTTTTTGGAGGGAGGAGTGGGGAGGCAGGCTGGCTTTTGTCCGAGTTAAACGAAAACGCCCGAATCTGCATAACAACATGTGACGGTACATGCTCTTAATTTTTGTTTTCGCCTGTGGCGATATTAATTGTGTTAGAGGGCCGTGTGCAGTTCCAAATTGCACTTAGGCAGGTGGGCAACTTGTTACGTAATACTTCTGCGCGACGGTCCTCGAGCTGTACGCCTAATACACACCCAGAGCATGTGTGGAGGCCATGTGGCTAGTAGTTACGTAATATCTCCGGTAGTGCTGTTTATGGCCAGGGGATTGCTCGCGGGATGGCGACAGCCAGACTGACGATCAGAGAGAAATATACCGACTATGGGAGAGGTGGAATATCAGATGATAGGTGAGGTACCGCGTTGTACCCCCAGGCAATATTCGCTGTCTCTAAGAGTTTTGAATAAATAGATAGGGTTTAGAGATATCTGGGAGAACCATAGGAAGGTATCCCGGGGGAACGTTGTCCGTCCGGACTGGTAATTATATATTATTTCTGCTCTGTTGTATAACCTTGATGTGATTGATGTGACTTTAAATATTTTAATACTGTATTATACCAATATTATTTAGACAGTGTCTTCGGTCATCTGACGAAGTAAATTGTAGACTTTTTGTTCTAACATTATACGAGTATTTGGTAATATAAAGCTTAGCCAGTCATCCTAGAAGACTTAGGTAAACTGTAGGTTATTGTCTTTATTGTGATAGGTACCAGTATTAATTCTTTGTTACAAGGTTACTGAATGAGTAGTTAGGGTTAATTAAAACTTAACCAGTTAGGAATAGAGCTGTAATTCCTTTATTAATTAAGTTCCCCTGGAAGCGTTTCTCAATTATTACACGGGTGGGTGTTGTGTCACGGTGAAGTGATTCGCATATTGTGTAAACTAGACACCTAGAGATTAACTAATTAAGTGATCAGTTCTGGGTTGTTATTATTGTTGTTATTAATTAACTACTGCGGCTGTACATTTGTCAGCGTAGGTTAATACAGATTCCAAAGTGTATTGTGTTTTTTTTGTGTTTTCTAGTGAACTAAACGTGCTATATTACATATACTTTATAAAAGATCGTATCTTTGATCATACCTAGAGACGAGCCATACTCGGGTAAATACCGCCCGTTACAGATAGATCTAATAGATATACAGTTAGGAGAGATATTTGGATAATCGTGTTTTATTCAGTTACGGGAATTATAGAATCCCCGTGACACAACATTTATTCATATTAGCATTACTGCCAAACAGCTATGTAGGGATGCACACAAATCACTACACCTTTTTACGGGGATTACAACTAATGTTCAGTGTAGATGGAAGGACATGAAGGAAATGGTTTATTTAACGACACACTCAACACATTTTATTTACGCTTATATGGCGTCAGACATATGGTTAAGAACCACAAATATTGGGAAACCCGCTGTCGACACTTCATGGGCTACTCTTTCCGATTAGCAGACAGGATAGCACATACCACGGCCTTTGATATACCAGTCGTGGTGCACTGGCTGTGACGAGAAATAGCCCAATGGGCCCACCGACGGGGATCGATCCCAGATCGACCGCGCATCGAGCGAGCGCTGTACCACTGAGCTACGTCCCGCCCCCATTATTGAAGGGACCTTTAATTCGGTTTTTGACCAAAAAGTACACAGACGTGTGTTAGAAAAGTAATATTTCAAAGGGAGGCCACTCGCATTAATTTCATGTGGCATTTTAGTCTGCCCACAGTCACTCGCATTAATTTACAGACGCGTTAATTTCAGGATCTACGGTAGGCACTGCACATTCTTGTAAAACCAATAATCTTGTAAACACATTTTAAATGATTTTCTTAATTCAACTTCCATACGAGATAGAAATAGCAACTGTACGTTTATATCAGATCCATCCCGTTTCAAAAACAAGCCTAGCTTGGCCGTATTTATTTGGGTCTAACAAACACAAATAAAAATAAGCGTATAAAATAAAAACTACGTATTAAAAACAAAATTACACAGACATATTGCAGCAAAAATATCTAACAGGAATCAAAATGACAGCTACATGAAAGAGACCTGATATGAAAGATGTAATACATGTCTGTATTGGCAAATCACATAAAGGTCCACATTGGAAATATCCTACTTTCGGTTTCGTAATCGGTCTGTCGCTCGTATTTACGGTGCAGAACGTCACCCACTGGTAACGATCTGAACAGATCAGGCCGTTTTAAAGGCCCATATGGGCAACCTAGGGAGACACCTCAACACTCCATGGGTCCCCTTAACGAGTAGTTTACCAAGGTAAACATCTACGGTCTAAGTCTAAGCCACAAATTATACGTGCAAATTCCGCTCAGTCGATAAAATCGATAAAGTAATGGAATTAATTATTTCGTGGAGGAAAATGATATGTAGGCCTACACCAACACATATAAAGACTTAATGTATAAAAAAAACTGTATGATCTTGCAGTTTGTATTCCTCAGTGTTGGCCTACCAACATGCTAAACGAACTGTATTATACATTGCTATATCACCAGAATTACAGGAACAGTGTAGTTTCATTTCAAAATATTACTCAAAGGTAGTTATATGGAACAAGCTAGGACTTTTTGTTCGGGGGGTGGGGGGGGGGGGGGCAACTGAATAGAAAAGTCTAAAACTCCTTAAACGGTTAAGAAGAGAATTTTCTTTAAGGTTTTTTTTTTCTGAACCCCCTGCCCCCCCCCCCCCCCCCCCCCCCCCCCCCCCCCTCCCCCGCTAGCTACGGCCCTGACACGTTTTATAATATCGACCTGACGACGTCTGGTACCCAAAAGGACATTCGCGCTATTTTCGGCTGCTGATTACGTGGTATGATTGTTGACCTCGTTTCCCTTTCCCAATCGAATTTTAAAAAATTGATTTGTTGATGTTATATCAAATGTTATAAAGCAGTTGATATTTATTACAAAAATAGATCATTTGACAGCACAAGTGCCACTTCCTTTTATCACGAAAAATGTCAGTAGCGCCAGTGTTATCAACGAATATCAGTGTTGTTTTGTTTTTCTTTGTTTTTCTTGTTTTTCTTTTTTGTTTGATGTACATGTATTTTTAATTCATTAAATTATTATTGTTGTACTTCATAAATAAATAAAAAACCTCACTAAACTCTATGGTACTGTAATGTAATGTAATCTTGCATGCGATTTACAGGCCTATATCTATAGGTATTCAGAATTATGAATGGAATCATTTCGATTCCATCCAGAACTTTTATTGCAGTTTTTACGCGATACTGAATTTTATTCTAAATTTTAATTATATCTATCTGTGATATTTGTATTTTTACACAGTCCTTTACACTGTGTCTTTATTTAACTGTTGAATTTTTATATTGATGTTGATCATCACTTTAGTTTTGCATTAACCATAGTTTGACACCCAATAGCCGATGTATTTTTCGTGCTGGGGTGTCATTAAACATTCATTCATTCATTCAGAATTATGAATTGCTTAAGCAAAATTAAATAATAATAATTGTTTTGGTTGCACTAATAAAGGTGAACTGCATTTACTCTCGATACTGTTTCTATCCCCAACCCATATCACTCTTACATAAAATCAAACTACCGGTAGATTATGTATTCTCAAAAGTTCGGGGAGGCCGATAGGACTACAGAGGGATGTGCTTTGAACTTCCTTAATTTTAGGAAATCCGAACATGGCACGTGACACATATGATTATGGAGCGGCAAGGCGCTGCATTTGCATGAGTTCAGTATATACATAGACATTTTTTATTCACAGTTCAGTGTTCTCGCTGGATACAAATTATGGAGGAGTGGGGAGGGCGTTGGGTATTATTAAATAATAATAGTTAAACAATACTGACTGTAATTTTTTTTAAATAATAATAATAAAATAAATACATTTAAAAAAAAATGTTTACCGTATGTATTTGTGAATCGCATGCTCGTATGCAGGCATTTTAACAGGGAGGGGATCGGAGCGGAGGGTTCTTACTCTATCGAGTGTGTGTGTGTGTGTGTGTGTGTGTGTGTGTGTGTGTGTGTGTGTGTGTGTGAGACAGAGACAGAGAGATACACACACACACACACAGAGAGACGCACTCAGAGACACACACAGAAACACAGGAGACACACACATAGAGAGAGAGAGAGAGAGACACACACACACACATAGATACACACACACACACACACAGAGACACACAGGGAGAGACACTCACAGTGAGACACACACAGACAGAGAGAGAGAGAGACAGACGCACAGAGAGAGAGAGAGAGACACACACACACAGACACGGACAGGTGGAGGGGGTATGACAGACATAGCGGATGGAATGGGGTGGCAAGAGATCATGCATTTGTTTTTTTCCTGTTGTTTTCTTGTTCAATTAATGTAAATTATTCGTAATTTAGTTTGCTTACCCGTGTTTAACATCTGGTAGTAGTTGTCACCAAGTCACTATATCACGTATTAAAGTTTGTTTTGTTTAACGACACCGCTGGATCACATTGATGAATTAAACATCGGCTATTGTATGTCTAACATTTGGTAATTGTGACTCGTAGTCATCAGAGGAAACCCGCTACATTTTTCCCGATGAAACAAGGAATCTGTTATATGCACTTTCAAATGTGTCATCTGCAAATATCTAAGCATAGAAAGGTTACCACAGGTATTGTAGTTAATATTTTAGTCAAACATTTATTAAAATATGTTGTTGTACGTGTTTGGGCTCTTAAATAAATCATATGTGACTGATTTTATTAAATCCTGATTGCAAATGGAAAATTCGATCCAATGAATAAACGTTACGGCACAGTAATAAACATGACATTAATAAATATCGGCAACCTAGGGAGACACCTCAACACTCCATAGGTCCCCTTAACGAGTAGTTTACCAAGGTAAACATCTACGGTCTAAGTCTAAGCCACAAATTATACGTGCAAATTTCGCTCAGTCGATAAAATCGATAAAATAATGGAATTAATTATTTCGTGGAGGAAAATGATATGTAGGCCTACACCAACACATATAAAGACTTAATGTATAAAAAAAACTGTATTAAGAAAACCTTCCGAATTACGTTTCACATATAAATAGACAATTTGTCCAAACAGTAATCCTGCATTAATTAACCCGTAGAGTGCTGCAGACGTGTATACATGTTCTAGGTCAGGTATTACGACGTCACGTGGAACCGTTGTCATAGCGTCGCTATGGTTTGACTGTTTTGATTTGTTTACATATGAGGGGCGGAATGGAGCTCAGTGGTACAATTACACAGAAATTTTGCAGCAAAAATATGTAACAGGAATAAATATGACAGCTACATGAAAGAGACCTGATATGAAAGATGTAATACGTGTCTGTGTTGGAAAATCACACAAAGGTCCACATTGGAAATATTCTACTTTCGGTTTCGTAATCAGTCTGCCGCTCGTATTTACGGTGCGGGACGTCACCCACTGGTAACGATCTGAACAGACCAGGCCCTTTTAGGGGCCCCTATGGGCAACCTAGGGAGACACCTCAGCACCTAATAGGTCCCCTTAACGAGTAGTTTACCAAGGTAAACATCTACGGTTCGTTTTTCAACATGTTTACAAGTCTAAGCCACAAATCATACGTGCAAATTCCGCTCAGTTTTCAAGTGGAATCGATAAAATCATGGATAAAAGATATGTAGGCCTACCGACACATATAAACACTTACTGTATAAAGAAAACTGTATTAAGAAAACCTTCCGAGTTACGTTTCACATATAAATAGAGAGTTTTTCCAAAAAGTAATCCTGCATTAACGCGTAGAGTGCTGCAGACGTGTATACGTTCTTGGTATGGTATTATGACGTTGCGTGGTACCTTTGTCATAGCGTCGCTATGGTTTGACTGTTTTGATTTGTTTACATATGAGGGGCGGAACGTAGCTCAGTGGTACAACGCTCGCTTGCTGCGCGGTCGGTCTGGGATCGATCCCCGTCGGTGGTCCCATTGCGCTATTTCTCGTTCCAGCCAGTGCACCACGGCTGGTATATCAAAGGCCGTGGTATGTGCTATTCTGTCTGTGGGATGGTGCATATAAAAGATCCCTTGCTGCTAATCGAAAGCAGTAGCCCATGAAGTGGCGACAGCGGGTTTCCTCTCAATATCTGTGTGGTCCTTAACCATATGTCCGACGCCATATAACCGTAAATAAAATATGTTGAGTGTGTCGTTAAGTAAAACATTTCCTTCCTTCCTTTCTTGTTTACATATGAAAACGTTAAAGGATAATAGGTGCATAAAATTCTCAAGATATAAACAACTGGCAGCTGAGAATCGGTGTTTACTGCAAATTAAAAAAAAAAAATTAAAAATTAAAATTATAGATGTGTTTGTTTTTAATCTATGATCTTGCAGTTTGTATTCCTCAGTGTTGGCCTACCAACATGCTACAACGAACTGTATTATACATTGCTATATCACCAGAATTACAGGAACAGTGTAGTTTCATTTCAAAATATTACTCAAAGGTAGTTATATGGAACAAGCTAGGACTTTTTGTTCGGGGGGGGGGGGGGGGGGGGGGGGGGGGGGCAACTGAATAGAAAAGTCTAAAACTCCTTAAACGGTTAAGAACAGAATTTTCTTTAAGGGTTTTTTTTCTGAACCCCCTCCCCCGCCCCCCCCCCCCCCCCTCCCCCGCTAGCTACGGCCCTGACACGTTTTATAATATCGACCTGACGACGTCTGGTACCCAAAAGGACATTCGCGCTATTTTCGGCTGCTGATTACGTGGTATGATTGTTGACCTCGTTTCCCTTTCCCAATCGAATTTTAAAAAATTGATTTGTTGATGTTATATCAAATGTTATAAAGCAGTTGATATTTATTACAAAAATAGATCATTTGACAGCACAAGTGCCACTTCCTTTTATCACGAAAAATGTCAGTAGCGCCAGTGTTATCAACGAATATCAGTGTTGTTTTGTTTTTCTTTGTTTTTCTTGTTTTTCTTTTTTGTTTGATGTACATGTATTTTTAATTCATTAAATTATTATTGTTGTACTTCATAAATAAATAAAAAACTCACTAAACTCTATGGTACTGTAATGTAATGTAATCTTGCATGCGATTTACAGGCCTATATCTATAGGTATTCAGAATTATGAATGGAATCATTTCGATTCCATCCAGAACTTTTATTGCAGTTTTTACGCGATACTGAATTTTATTCTAAATTTTAATTATATCTATCTGTGATATTTGTATTTTTACACAGTCCTTTACACTGTGTCTTTATTTAACTGTTGAATTTTTATATTGATGTTGATCATCACTTTAGTTTTGCATTAACCATAGTTTGACACCCAATAGCCGATGTATTTTTCGTGCTGGGGTGTCATTAAACATTCATTCATTCATTCAGAATTATGAATTGCTTAAGCAAAATTAAATAATAATAATTGTTTTGGTTGCACTAATAAAGGTGAACTGCATTTACTCTCGATACTGTTTCTATCCCCAACCCATATCACTCTTACATAAAATCAAACTACCGGTAGATTATGTATTCTCAAAAGTTCGGGGAGGCCGATAGGACTACAGAGGGATGTGCTTTGAACTTCCTTAATTTTAGGAAAACCGAACATGGCACGTGACACATATGATTATGGAGCGGCAAGGCGCTGCATTTGCATGAGTTCAGTATATACATAGACATTTCTTACTCACAGTTCAGTGTTCTCGCTGGATACAAATTATGGGGGAGTGGGGAGGGCGTTGGGTATTATTAAATAATAATAGTTAAACAATACTGATTGTAATTTGTTTTTAATAAATATAATAAAATAAATACATTTAAAAAAAAATGTTTACCGTATGTATTTGTGAATCGCATGCTCGTATGCAGGCATTTTAACAGGGAGGGGATCGGAGCGGAGGGTTCTTAATCTATCGAATGTGTGTGTGTGTGTGTGTGTGTGTGTGTGTGTGTGTGTGTGTGTTTGTGAGAGAGAGAGAGAGAGAGAGAGAGAGAGAGAGAGAGAGAGACAGACAGACAGAGACAGAGAGAGAGAGAGAGACAGAGAGATACACACACACACACAGAGACGCACTCAGAGACACACACACACACAGAAACACAGGGAAACACACACTCAGAGAGAGAGAGAGAGAGAGAGAGAGACACACACACACACACACACACATAGATACACACACACACACACACAGAGACACACAGGGAGAGACACTCACAGTGAGACACACACAGACAGAGAGAGAGAGAGAAAGAGAGAGAGAGAGAGAGACAGACAGACAGACAGACAGACAGACGCACACAGAGAGAGAGAGAGAGAGACACACACACAGACATGGACAGATGGAGGGAATATGACAGACATAGCGGATGGAATGGGGTGGCAAGAGATCATGCATTTGCTTGTTTCCTGTTGTTTTCTTGTTCAATTAATGTGAATTATTCGTAATTTAGTGTGCTTACCCGTGTTTAACATCTGGTAGTAGTTACAACAAACAGCAGTTGTCACCAAGTCACTATATCACGTATTAAAGTTTGTTTTGTTTAACGACACCACTGGATCACATTGATGAATTAAACATCGGCTATTGTATGTCTAACATTTGGTAATTGTGACTCGTAGTCATCAGAGGAAACCCGCTACATTTTTCCCGATGAAACAAGGAATCTGTTATATGCACTTTCAAATGTGTCATCTGCGAGAGAGAGAAGTATTGTAGTTAATATTTTAGTCAAACATTTATTAAAATATGTTGTTGTACGTGTTTGGGCTCTTAAATAAATCATATGTGACTGATTTTATTAAATCCTGATTGCAAATGGAAAATTCGATCCAATGAATAAACGTTACGGCACAGTAATAAACATCACATTAATAAATATCGTGTCGAAGACGTTTATCTTGATGAACTACTTAACGAGCTACTCTCGGCATAGTAAATTCAAAAAACATATGTAGCTCCCTCCTTTATTTATTGGCGGACCGTTCAAAATTGTGCCTAATTTCCTTCATACAAAGTTTCTGTGCGCCCTTTCCCTTTGACTTTAATCCTACGAGACATTCCACATTCCATAACAACCATAACACCCTCCACCTGTTACCGACCCTGGTCGGGCTGTTGGTGCTCGCTTGTACCTGCCAGAGCAGGCGGTCCCCCTATTCACCCCACCACACCTTTTTCTGTCCTGGGTAGAGGAACCGATCCCAGGACAGGCGTGCGCTACAACAGCTTGTTCTGAATGTGCACGTTAAACACTCATACCTGACCTGACCTGCCTACTGGTAAAGCGCTCGGTTGAGGCGCGGTCGTTTTGTCACGCAACAGTGAACATATTGTATGAAATAATGAATGAATGAATGAATGAATCTTTCACAACACTCAGGTAGAAAAATACAAATCAGCTACTGGATGTCAAAACAGATAAATATACGAATGAACGAGAAATAGTTGTCAATATTGGATACAGACAGACAAGGCAGATAAATTGTGTTTTAAAAGTCTTAATTCAGTTACAGAATATAGGCCATTAATATTTTATAATACAATCTAAAATATTGAACCATCCAATTATGAATTAAGTGACATGTTGGCTGAAAGCTCCAAATTTGCATTTGTACTTTAGGATCTCGCAATTTTAGAGGGCAAGGCCAAGTTCAGAACAAGGTCATATGTGAAATTTAGAGAAATGTCTAAGAAAGCAGTTTTAAAACTACACTGGTAAAGCGCTCGCTTGATGCGCGGTCGGTTTGGGGTCGTTCCCCGTCGGGACGGGACGTAGCGTAGTGGTAAAGTGTCCACTTGACGTGTGGTCCATTGGGCTACCATAGTAAGATGTTTCCAAATAAGAAAAATAGTTTAACGAGTAAAATTGCATAATGAATATATTTTTTATTTTAGAATATTTGTGATGGGGTGTCGTTAAACATTCATTCATTCATTCATTTCTTTAGAACATCAAAGTCTGCATATTCAATGTGCTTCTGGTCGTCCCAATGTCGGTAAGTAACCAAAAGTGCCCTGATTAGAGGTCAGGTCTCGGAACGTCGCGAAAAAAACGTAGATGTCTGCCTTGAATAGAAGTCTGTCTTGCTTAGAAGTGGGGTCGGGACGTAGCCCATTGGTAAAATGGCTCGCTTGATGCGCGGTCAGTCTAGGATCGATCCCTGTTGGAGGGCCCATTGGGCTAATTCTCTTTCTAGACAGTGCACCACAACTGGTATATCAAAGCCATGATATGTGCTATCCTGTTTATGGGATGGTGCATAAAAACGATCCCTTGCTACTGATGGAAAAAATGTGGCGGGGTTCCTCTCTAAGACTATATGTCAAAATTACCAAACATTTGACATCCAATAGCCGATGATTAATTATCAATGTACACCAGTTAAACAAAACAAACTTTAACTTTCGAGAGGGTATATAAATGAGAGATTCTTACTACTGATTACAATGTTTATTTAAACTAAGACATGTAATTATGTTTTATACATTTCTTTACAAAAGTGAAAAGTGTAAACACTATTATTGGTAACACGTTAGTGTGACAATATTGAACATGGGCAACAGCCATTTTCTGTCAGTGATAAGCTTTGTTTTTATTGAACGAGGATAGAATCGATAACAGACGCCTTTAACCCTCATCAGTACATGGGCATCTATGCGGAGCCCACGGGTATATTTTCTGATTAAAATTAGCTCTACTGGGTCTACCAGTAGATCTAACAGCATTGCGTGGACTCCCATGTACAGGTGAAATTTCATCTTTAAATAACAATTTAAATACCGACCAATTACACTTCGCCTTTTATAGCGTTATTCGGGAGCATACAAATTAAAAACATATCAGGCAAGACTATTTATGCAATAGGCGAACTTGTTGGTCTATTTCAACATTGAAAAAACGGGGGAAAATGCAGTAATAAACTCTGGATTGTATATTAATATAAAAAGATTTTATGGCTATACCATCACGTTGTTTGTTTGTTTTTTGTGTGTTTTTTTCGTCTTCAAACGAATTTTATATAAAATTATATATTGCAATTAGTTTCGGGCATACTTCGTAATTCACCCGAATCATTTCGTATACTCTCGGAATAATCCCGACTGTTTTCAAATCACTGGCATGATTTTGCAAGTAAGATTTTGATTGGTCGAATGAAAGGTCAACTGGATATGAGCTCCAACGGGCTGCTGTTAGATCCACATGTAATAGTGGAGCTAATTTTAATTAGATTGGTGATATTTTCTTATCATTGCTCTATTTGTACGTGTTCGTCACACCCACACGTGGTCATCACAAGAGCCAAATATTATTGGATTTGGTACAGCATTATATCTGTATATAAACTATTTCGATTGAGGTCCGCACGGACTCCAAGCCGATTGAGTGAAGAATGTAATATTATCTGTTTCGTGAGAGGCCCGCGCGGACTCCAAGCCGATTGAGTGAAGAATGTAATATTATCGGTTTCGTTAGAGGCCCGCACGGACTCCAAGCCGATTGAGTGAAGAATGTAATATTATCTTTTTCGTGAGAGGCCCGCGCGGTCTCCAAGCCGATTGAGTAAAGAATGTAATATTATCGGTTTCGTTAGAGGCCCGCGCGGACTCCAAGCCGATTGAGTGAAGAATGTAATATTATCTGTTTCGTTAGAGGCCCGCACGGACTCCAAGCCGATTGAGTGAAGAATGTAATATTATCTGTTTCGTTAGAGGCCCGCACGGACTCCAAGCCGAATGAGTGAAGAATGCAGTATTATCTTTTTCGTAATAATGTTCCAAAATATTCTCTCAATGCCATTCATTATCCAAGGGTACGTTTTGACTTAGTCCCGAAATATCTGTTTTCAGTTTCATAAACTATTTGTCCTTTTTCCTAAGCGATGCATTTGATTTCGAAGAAAACATTTCTGAAATTTCAGGTAGAAGTGAGGCTACTACAAAGACCTTTTACTCACTAAGCATCAACATATCGAATATCTCATATCTTTGTGAGAATGTATTGATGTTCCTGTTCTCACACGTGTGTACGTTGTTGTGTACAACCCCTGCGTGTGCTGTAACCTCACCGTGGTGCAGGGGTGTAACATTCTCTTTGAGAATGGCCAATACAGCACAAAATTGAAGTTTTGAGTATAATTCAGTATCCGAAAAATTCTGTGATATTTGTGTTTTTGCACAGTTCTTTACACTGTTTTTGTTTAATTCTTGAATTTTTATATTGATGTTGATCATCACTTTCTTTATTTGCATTACCATAGTTTGACACCCAATAGCCGATGTATTTTTCGTGCTGGGGTGTCGTTAAACATTCATTCATTCATTCATTCATTCATTCATTGTTGTGTACAAAGACACCACTTTGAATACACATGGTTCCGTCTCAATAGTGGTCATTAAATAATTAGGCCTATATACCGCTCCAAACAGCATGTTTAAATGCATTTATAGGGAAATATGTTTTACATAATTATTGAACGGCCTCATATTTAGCATGCATTAACATCATTTATTGTCCATGCATTATCATAATCAAAACAAATTGCACACGAATGTCGCGTGCTCAACAGACTGAAATGGCAACTGAAAGTAGTCAGTAGCTTACAATATATCTTAAAAACAATAATTAACAAAATTAATTTAAATAATATTAACATTGATAACTAAAACATATGTTTCTCAAGCAATGAAACAAATTCATAACAGACACGTTGTACTCTGATGAAAACTATTTATAAGACGTGCATCTTGTCTTTTGCGAATTGCGCTTGAATCAAACCGATAATAATAATGACATTCATTTCTCTTTCCAAAAGTGTATTTTTTTTTTCCAATTACAATGTCACCATCTTCTGTTTTCTAGATTCACGCCTCCACTAAAATGGAATGCAGAGGTATTGTGTAGCACTGAATATTTCCAATAATACACAAGTTTGTCCAATTCCTTTCTCAATGTACACAACTCTCACTGGGCCGAAAGTCATACCTACTTTAAGCCTAATGGTAAACTGAAGCAAAGACCAAATCCAGTTCCAAACATCTGCGGCAACGCTAACTATTGCACCGCTTGAGCTGTCAACCCTGTTGAAAAACAAAAAACAACAACACTCAGATAACATTTAACAGAACTAGAAAAAAAAGAAAGAAAAAAGAAAAAAAGAAGAAAATATAACAATGATATGCTTTAATCAACTCAAACTACACCCAAACAAAATAATATTTTAAAAGAGTCTATTAAATGTTGTTCGTTTGCAGCAGACCGGAAAGCACATACCATGGCCTTTGGCCAGTTGTGGTGCACTGCTTGGAATGAGAAAAAACCCAGTCAGTGGAATGGATCCACCGAGGTGATTCGATCCTGCTACCCAAGCACTTCATACGAACACTCAACCCACTGAGCTAAATACCGCCTGCCCACCCAGCTGCAAAAGAGTCCTGTGGAATACAACCATGGCAATTTTGTAGTCTTTACTAACATTTAAGTTAACAGGAATCCAAGTGAAATAGTGGACCACTCCGATTTTTGCTAAACGTAGATGTAACCAGTCCTAGACTAATGCGATATTGCAAACAAATACATACCAAAATGATATGAAGTTTCTTAAGAAAGCTCAAGACAGTTTGTGAATTAGGTCCTTTGTTGTCAGTCCTCGGTATATTCATGTATGTACGTTATATATACTCTAGAAAAAAGTAGGGGAATTTAAAATACAAAAGTCATTACCAATGATTGGAACAGAAAAAAAGAAAGAAATGTTTTATTTAACGACGCACTCAACACATTTTATTTACGGTTATATGGCGTCAGACATATGGTTAAGGACCACCAGGATTTTATCAAAATAATTAATTAATTTAATTATATGTTTATTATATTTGGTACAGAAGAAGAGGTAATGACCTGCATCTTCCGGAATATTACAATAGGTGCAATTTGGGTTATTAATTTTTCTTAACTTTAATTTAGTTTGGTTTAGACCAGTTGAAACACCCATTCGTAATGGAGCTATTGTTCTAGTTGCTTTTAAATTAAATGAAATTGTGCCATGTGTGGAGACTTTTGGTTTGATATTGGTGTGCCATGCTCTCGTCCTGTGGTCCCAATCGGTTTGCCACGTTGGTACCGCGAGGTCTGCAGTCTGAGTAACGACCTGTTTGCGGCCAGTGTAAAGCCGTTAGCCGTTGTTGGGGGGGGGGGGGGGGGGGGGGGGGGGGGGAAACCGGCCTCGGTGGCGTCGTGGTTAGGCCATCGGTCAACAGGCTGGTAGGTACTGGGTTCGGATCCCAGTCGAGGCATGGCATTTTTAATCCAGATACCGACTCCAAAGCCTGAGTGAGTGCTCCACAAGGCTCAGTGGGTAGGTGTAAACCACTTGCACCGACCAGTGATTCATAACTGGTTCAACAAAGGCCATGGTTTGTGCTACCCTGCCTGTGGGAAGCGCAAATAAAAGATCCCTTGCTGCTACTCGGAAAGAGTAGCTCATGAAGTGGCGACAGCGGGTTTTCTCTCTCAAAATCTGTGTGGTCCTTAACCATATGTCTGACGCCACATAACCGTAAATAAAATGTGTTGAGTGCGTCGTTAGATAAAGCATTTCTTTCTTTCTGTGGACATGGTTGATTTGGGTAGGTAGGTGGTTCACTGTGCACATGGCTGGTTTGAGTAGATAGGTGGTTCACTGTGGACATGGCTGATTTGTGTAGGTAACCGGTTCACTGTGGACATGACTGGTTTGGGTAGATAGATTATTCACTGTGGATTCGGTTAGATAGCTGGTTCAGTGTCGATAAATAAAACATACTTATTTTTTCCTTCAATTATTAATTAGTCACACAACATCACACATCATGTCATATCATGGCATATCATATCATATCATATTATATCATATCATATTGCATATCTTATCATATTACATCATATCTGATATCATATTTTATGATAAGTCATATCTTCATATATCATATCGTGTCATATCAGGTCATATTAAATCACTTCATATCATATATATCATATGTCATGGCATGTTAAAGTTATTTCTAGGTGATATATTTGATGTTCATCCTAATGTTAAATTAGACGTTACCTGTTTATTGCACAGACAGCGAGGAAAGCCAGAAAAATTGTCTTCATTTTGAAATCTGAAATTTCAAATATCAAGCATAATATTATGCGTATTTAAAGTATAGTCTGAATAATGCATTTTTGCATTTCCATTCAAAGACTTGACGTTTGAATTAATAGATATACCCACACTTTACTTGATCTATCGATGAATATCCCCACAGTTTTACTCGTGGGTCCTCCGATTTATCATATAATATCTTACATTTTCAGTGCAATCATAATATGTGATATTTTTCAGATCACATACTTTAAGTATTTGATAAATTTGCAAATTAGATGTAAATTATTCGAGGTCCTGACACTAGGTTTATTGACATTTAAGCGAACATATAAGGGTGACAGTCCATAATTGAGTATCTATTCATAGTCATCAAAGAAAAACATTTCAACAGCAACCTTACAGTGAAAGCTGTCCTGCATTCACAAAACAAAATATGTTAAGCACTAGTTTATTTCTATATAAAAAGATATCGCATCACATATCCATACGTCTTTTGAATATCTAGTAATGGAGGACTGGAATTAAAATTGCGTATACAGTTTACAAAAACCTCTTGTATTACTATACAAATTAAACCCTGGGGTATGTATGCTGTTTTCTGGAGTAAACAAGAGTCGTCCCCCCCCCCCCCCCCCCCCCCGCCCCCCCTCCCCCACACATATATATATATATATATACAGAGAGAGAGAGAGAAGAGAGAGAGAGAGAGAGAGAGAGAGAGAGAGAGAGAGAGAGAGAGAGAGAGATTATTTGAAATATTTGTAATTAAATGTTTGTGTTACTTTCGTCATAATGTGTCCACACTGCATGCTTTTCTTGTCCACAGCCATACAACCACACCTAAGCGGGAGTTGGCGGATATCACACATATATTTATGGAAACTTTGCTCATCAAACCCTACAAAAAGCCTCATTTGAATAATGGTTAAGCTATTCCATTTTCACAAAATCAACTTGCTTGAAAATTACCAAAAATGATCATGGCCCACTTTTGTCACAAGGAACACCCGGTGTATGAATAGCAAGCTTCATTACAGCTAAACCGTTTGCACTGTTGATGACAAACCAATTGTCATTTTGAAAAATGACTCCTTGGCTGTCGTTATAGCTTAATAATTTACTTTCTATTCTAAATAATTAGCCTTCAAACATAGAACTTTGCAAAACCAACAAGCAGACTCTTTGCGTGCACGGGTACCCAATGGAGTTAACTGTATACTGTTTCCTTAATATTGCCATGGTAACCACCATGTTTTCTGAAGTGCTACGTTTTAGAAACTGTATTCCTCTATGAATAATATGACACCATTTCCCCATTAAGTAATACATTTGTGTTCAGTGTATTCAGCAACTGCCACCGGTGAAGCTAGAAATAGAAGTGGAAATCACTACAGATGCCAAGGTGGTACTGTACGTTTAAGAGGTTCCTCCCGTTAACCATATACATGGGAATTGGTACACTGTGTCCTGTTTTATTGTTAACAATATGTAGGTGTTGTTGGATTATAACAAAATTAAATAAAAGCATATTCTGAAGAAAGAAAGTTAAGCACCTGCACCACAGTTATTTGTGAATCTTCAGCGGAGATTTATGCCTAGCATCCTAAATGCCCACCTACGGTTTAAAAATAAGAAATATACAGGCATTTTTAGTCTCAAGGAAATAACAGAAAGGGTCATAATTATAAAGGAGATTATTTTAAATATGTGTAATTAAATCTTTGTGTTACTTTCATCATAATGTGTCCGCAGCATTCTTTCGGGTGTAATTTTGGCAATGTTCACGTCCATACAAACCACTCACAAGCGGGTGTTGGTGGATAACACACACACACACACACACACACACACACACACACACACACACACACACAAACACACACACAGCGAGAGAGAAGAGAGAGAGAGAGAGAGAGAGAGAGAGAGACAAGCACACACACAAAACACACACACACATACATACATACATACATATATATATATATATATATATATATATATATATATATATATATATATATATATATATATATATATATATATATAATTATATGGAATCTTTACTCATGAAACCTTACAAAATGCCTCATTTGAATAATGGTTTAGCTATTAAATTTTTCACAAAATCAGCTTGTTTCAAAATTACCAAAATGTTCACGCCCCACTTTTGTCACATGAACAATCTGGAGTATGAATACCAAGCCTCATTACAAGTAAACCGTTTGCACTGCTGGTGAGAAACCAATTGTTATTTTTTATATATATGATGGGTCGTATTATATTATGGCGTTGTCTGTTCGTCAGTCCGTCTGTTCGTCTATTAGCATTTTCTTGTCCGGACCATATTTTGCATACAGATGCATACACGACCATGAAACCTCACATGTAGGAACAAATTGGGATAGCGATGTGTTGTGTACTATTACTAGATCACTGTGACCTACGTTCACGGTCTACTGCACATAACAGTAAATCCTTGTCCTGACTATATCGTGCATACAAATGCATACGGGACCAGGAAATCTCACTTGTAGGACTAACTTGGGATGGCTGTGTGTCGCGTACTATTATTAGGTCTCGATGATTTACTTTTCACTGTCTAGTGCATATAACAGTAAATTCTTATCTGGCTAATTTTGTGGCAGTTCTATATTTTTAACATTAGATACATAAACTGTTTCTCTGCCAATATGAATGTGTCAATGGGTGTATTTTTTGGCAATATTCACATCCATACAAACCACACTCAAGCGGGAGTTGGCGGATATCACACATATACAAATGTATTGAATTAAATGTTTCACAAAATCAGCTTGTTTCAAAATTACCCAAATTATCACGCCCAACTTTTGTCGCACGGAAACTATAGAGTGTGAATACCAAGCCTCATTACAACTAAACCGTTTGCACTGCTGGTGGCAAACAAATTGCTATTTTTATACACCCATTGATGATGGGTGACATTATGGTAAGGCGTTGTCTGTCAGTCCGACGTGGAACTGTATTAAAAAAAGAAGAAAAACAAAAGAAAAAGAAGCGAACTCTTTAACTGTATACTGCTACCAATCACATACAATTATTGCAGGTTTGAAAATTAGCAGTCGCGCGGTCGCCCATGGTATTGGCTAAGGGCGACTAAGACCTCCACAAAGGTAGTCCGTTGGGTGACCATCGAATTTAGGGTCTGACCAGTATGGTACCAGTTAAATATGAAACACTGAAACTGAATCGATTGTTTCAGAACACACCGCGTCTGTGCTGGCGCGAACTACAGATATGGCAGAAGAAGACATAAAACAAGTCTATATTTTGACAGCACCAGACTCAGTTTCTGTGGTTTTGGGCCGGGTCTTTCTAAAAATAGAGCTCAAAACGTATTGCAGACAATGCATGTACAGGTACTCCCGAGGAAATCCTTTACTGGAAATTTAATCCCTCTTGCGTAGCCACAAAGTGTATTTCATCCCTCTTACATCGCCACAGAGGACTGCCATTCCCAGACTAGTTTACTAAGACATTTAGTCAATTTGTACTGTATTATCTTTTACTTCAGAGACAATGCAAGCAAGCTGCATACCTTGGCTGTTCTAGCATTTTGTCTTCACCCCTGTATTAAACATGAGATTTAATGTGTATACTTTAATCGTAATTTGTAAAGAAACATTTTAAATTTTTCATGAATTTCTTTTAACTTTGTTCATTTGAGTTGGTATGGGTTTGAAACTTAATAACATGGTTTTATATGAATTTTAACTTGATTCCTTATGGAGTTACATGCTAATTCATCGGTTTCCTTTTGACGCAAACGGACTATATACGGTGCGAAACATGGTTATTATTCGACAAAGAACATTCTAGTTTTGATTTAGGCTGTGCAGTTAAATTCCAATGTGATAATATATCTGAGGCCTATCAGTCCATTTTGTCACATAAAAACTGGCCCGCACTAATGCATTCCAATAATATACATATCAAAGCAATGCTCAGTAAGTATCGGGATGTCACCTTTAAAATGAGAGTATATAAAGAAAGAAAGAAATGTTTTATTTAACGACGCACTCAACACATTTTATTTATGGTTATATGGCGTCAGACATATGGTTAAGGACCACACAGATTTTAAGAGGAAACCCGCTGTCGCCACTACATGGGCTACTCTTCCGATTAGCAGCAAGGGATCTTTTATTTGCGCTTCCCACAGGCAGAATAGCACAAACCATCGCCTTTGTTGAACCAGTTATGGATCACTGGTCGGTGCAAGTGGTTTACACCTACCCATTGAGCCTTGCGGAGCACTCACTCAGGGTTTGGAGTCGGTATCTGGATTAAAAATCCCATGCCTCGACTGGGATCCGAACCCAGTACCTACCAGCCTGTAGACCGATGGCCTACCACGACGCCACCGAGGCCGGTGAGAGTATATAAAGGCTGTGTTAAAACACCTACCACAGTGCCTTGCCATGGCCAATTTTAGCAATGGAAACTTGAGGGAAACCAACTTCAAAATGTAATAACTTTATCAAATGTTGGAATTTCTTCATACAACGAAGAGCTATTTTTTCTTCTATATATGTTCTATCTACACAGTGTTGTCTTGGAAAGATTTTGAAATATTTAAATGAAAAAAAAATCAATCATTTGATTTTATTTAATTTTTAATGAAATATTAAACTTAAATTTAAATTTAAATAGTGACTGAATTCATGGTACCTTATTAGAAATGTGTCAGAGGGATGGTGAAAGTCACAAAATTGAGGTCATTTGCAACACATTTTTACACACTAATTTCAGGGAAAATTAGACATGATAGGCCTCAGCTTCAATTGTGACCTGCTATATTTACTGAATCTACTTCATTTACTGTATTAGACATGTAACCACTTTGTAAAACGCAAAACAGTCCATATAGATGCATATTAATGTGAATATGCCCTACAGATGTTACTTAGGTATACACCACAATATGTTTTTTGTTGACAACTTTGAAAATGAAGATTTTGGCACAAAATGCTGATATAAATCCTACCAGGAGGTACTTGCACCATATGTTTCAGTTTCCAGTGATAACTGTTAACAAATGTAAGCATGTGCCAGTGTCTTGGATACCTCAGTGTAGTATTTCTTGATTGGAAGGATGTTTGTAGTAATGACCACTGAATATGCATTATGGATTATTCTACCATATGTATTACAAGCCAAATGTTAACCTTTTTGACACATTTTCTGCAATAAACTTGACAAGTGTACCACAACCAAATGGGAAGATAACTGTAATCTGAGGCCAGGTCCACACTGGAAATATTCTACTTTCGGTTTCGTAATCGGTCTGTCGCTCGTATTTACGGTGCACGACATCAGCCACTGGTAACGATCTGAACAGACCAGGCCCTTTAAAGGCCCCTATGGACAACCTAGGGAGACACCTCAGCACTTCATATGTCCCACTAACGAGTAGTTTACCAAGGTAAACATCTACGGTCCGTTTTTTCAACATGTTTATAAGTCTAAGCCACAAATCATACGTGCAAATTCCGCTCAGTTTTCAAGTGGAATCCATAAAATCATGGAATTAATTATTTCGTGGAGAAAATCATATGTAGGCCTACACCAACACATATAATCACTTACTGTATAAAGAAAACCTTCCGAGTTACGTTTCACATATAAATAGAGAGTTTGTGCAAACAGTAATCCTGCATTAACCCGTAGAGTGCTGCAGACGTGTATACACGTTCTAGGTCAGGTATCATGACGTGGCGTTTCATAGCTTCACTATGCTTTGACTGTTTTGATTTGTTTATATGAGGGGCGGGATGTAGCTCAGTGGTACAACGCTCGCTTGCTGAGCGGTCGGTCTGGGATCGATCCCCGTCGGTGGGCCCATTGGGCTATTTCTCGTTCCAGCCAGTGCACCACGACTGGTATATCAAAGGCTGTGGTATGTGCTATCCTGTCTGTTGGATTGTGCATATAAAAGATCCCTTGCTGCTAAGAGTAGCCCATGAAGTGGCGACAGCGTGTTTCCTCTCAATATCTGTGTGGTCCTTAACCATATGTCCGACGCCATATAACCGTAAATAAAATGTGTTGAGTGCGTCGTTAAATAAAACATTTCCTTCCTTCCTTGTTTACATATGAAAACGTTAAAGGATAATAGGTGCATAAAATCCTCAAGATATAGACAACTGGCAGCTGAGAATCGGTGTTTACTGCAAAAACAAAAATAATAATAAAAAAAAAAGAAATAAAAAAAAGATGTGTTTGTTTTTAATTTATGATCTTGCAGTTTGTATTTTTCAGTGTAAGCCTACCAACATGCTACAACAAACTGTATTATACATTGCTATATCACCAGAATTACAGGAACAGTGTGGTTTCATTTCAAAATATTACTCAAAGGTAGGTATATGGAACATGCATGGCCGTAGCTAGGACTTGTTGGTGGAGGGGGGCAACTGAGTAGATAATAGTCTAAAACTCCTTAAACGGTTAAGAAGAGAATTTTCTTTAAGTTTTTATAATTTTTTCAAAAATGGATCATTTTCAAACACAAGTACCACTTCCTTTTATGACGAAAAATGTCAGTAGCGCCAGTCTTATCAACGAATATCAGTGGGGGGGGGGGGGGGGGGGGGTTGTTTTTTCCTTGTGTTTTTTTTGGGGGGACGGGGGGTTTGATGTACATGTATTATTGATTCATTAAATTATTATTGTTGTACTTCATAAAAAAAACCTCACTAAACTCTACGGTACTGTAATGTAGTGTAATCTTGCATGCGATTTACAGGCCTATATCTATAGGTATTCAGCATTATGAATTGCCTAAGCATAACAAAGAGCTACTCTCGGATTACTAAAAGCGAAACCTATTAGCTCTCCTCACTTTCCAATTAGAACGACCATCAAAATTGCGCTAAAACTCCCTCATGTAAACGCGCACCTCTTTCTCTTTGGCTTAATCCTGCGGGACATTCAAAATTCCATAGCACCAACCTCTTTCCGCCTGCTACCAATACTTGGACTGCTGGTGCTCCCTTGCACTTGCCAGTGCAGGCGTCCCTTCTTTAACCCCCCCCCCCCCCCACACACACACACACACACACACACACACACACCTTTTTCCTGTCCTGGACAGAGAGATTCGGCCAAGGCCGGTCCCTGTGCCCAGTATAGGCGTGCGCTACAACAGCTTGCTCTGAATGTGCACGTATAGTCCTGTTTAGCCTTGTTAGCCTTAACTCACAGTTCAGTGTTCTCGCTGGATACAAATTATGGGGGAGGGGGAGGGCGTCTGGTATTATTAAATAATAATAGTTAAAAAACACTTATTATATATATAAAAAAATAAAATAATAATAATAAAATAAATACATTTTTAACAAAAATGTTTACCGTATGTATTTGTGAACCGCATGCATTTGTGAACCGCATGCTCGTATGCAGGCATTTTAACAGGGAGGAGAGCGGAGCGGAGGGTTCTTACTCTGGCGAGTGTGTGTGTGTGTGTGTGTGAGAGAGAGAGAGAGAGAGAGAGAGAGAGAGAGAGAGAGAGAGAGAGAGAGAGAGACAGAGACAGAGACAGAGATACAGAGAGAGAGAGACAGACAGACAGACACACACACAGAGAGACACAGGGAGACACACACTGAGAAACATACACACAGAGAGAGAGAGAGAGAGAGAGATACAGACAGACAGACAGACAGAGATACAGACAGACAGACAGAGATACAGACAGACAGACAGAGGAGACACACACACACACACACACACGCAATCAGAGAGACAGACACGGACAGGTGGAGGGGGTATGACAGACATAGCGGATGGAATGGGGTGGCAAGAGATCATGCATTTGCTTGTTTCCTGTTGTTTTCTTGTTCATTTAATGTGAATTATTCGTAATTTAGTGTGCTTACCCGTGTTTAACATCTGGTAGTAGTTACAACAAACAGCAGTTGTCACCAAGTCACTATATCACGTATTAAAGTTTGTTTTGTTTAACGACACCACTGGATCACATTGATGAATGAATCATCGGCTATTGGATAACTAACATTTGATAATTGTGACTCGTAGTCATCAGAGGAAACCCGCTACAGTTTTCCTGATGAAGCAAGGAATCTGTTATATGCACTTTCAAATGTGTCATCTGCAAATATCTAAGCCTAGAAAGGTTACCAAAGGTATTGTAGTTGATCTTTTAGTCTACAATTTATTAAAATATGTTGTTGTACGTGTTTGGGTTCTTAAATAAATCAAATGTTAAATTAAATCCAATGGATAAACGTTACGGCACAGCAATAAACATCACACTAATAAATATCGTGTCGAAGACGTTTATCTTGATGAACTACTTAATGAGCTACTCTCGGCATAGCACATCAAAAACATATGTAGATCCCTCCTTTATTTTTTGGCGGCCCGTTCACAATTGCGCCTAATTTCCTGCATACAAACTGCGCGCCCTTTCCCTTTGGCTTTAATCCTACGGGACATTCCACATTCCATAACACCCATAACACCCTCCACCTGTTACCGACCTCGGTCGGGCTGTTGGTGCTTCATTGTCCCCCTATTCACCCCACCCACCTTTTTCTGTCCTGGGTAGAAATCTGCTACTGGATGTCAAAACAGATAAATATACGAATGAACGAGAAATAGTTGTCACACTATTATTATTATTATTATTATATATATATATATATATTATATATATATATATATATATATATATATTTTTTTTTAGGCAGATAAATTGTGTTTTAAAAGTCATTCAGTTAGAGAATATAGGTTATTAATATATTTTATAATAAAATCTAAAATATTAAACCATCCAATTGTGAGTTAAGTGACATAGTGGAGTGGCATGTTGGCCCAAAGGTACAAATTTGCAGTTGTTCTTTAGGATCCCGCAATTGTTTTGAGGGGACTACCTGATTTTAGAGGAGAGTTTTAACACACTACACTGGTAAAGCGCTCGCTTGATGCACGGTCGGTTTGGGGTCGTTCCCCGTCGGTGGGCCCATTGGGCTAATTCTCTTTCTAGACAGTGTACCACAACTGGTATATCAAAACCATGATATGTGGTATCCTGTCAATGGGATGGTGCATAAAAAAGATCCCTTGCTACTGATGGAAAAAAATGTAGCGGGGTTCCTCTCTAAGACTATATGACAACATTACCAAACATTTGACATCCAATAGCCGATGATTAATTATCAATGTACACCAGTTAAACAAAACAAACTTTAACTTTCGAGAGGGTATATAAATGAGAGATTCTTACTACTGATTACAATGTTTATTTAAACTAAGACATGTAATTATGTTTTATACATTTCTTTACAAAAGTGAAAAGTGTAAACATAAACAGTTTAAAAAAAATCAATAGATAAATATTAATTGCCTACGCGATGGAGACTAAAAATAATATTTGATGTTGAATTAGGATATTTAATAACAAAATTAAATTATAAATAAATATTATATAATTAAGTTTATATTAATTAATAAAAATTAAATTGAGTTTAATAAAGATTAATAATAATAATAATAATAATAATAATAATAATTGATTTTGTTAATTAATTAATTAATTAATAACATAGTTATATGGCCTGGCTAGAACTATAATTATACAAATAAAGGAAAATGCTAATTAAATAATAATTTCTTCTTTAATTCACCCATATAGTGGACTTTGATTAATTATATATTATCTAAAAAAAGAAAAATTAGTAGTTAATTAAATTAATTACTTATTTGTATCTCCACTGTATAACTAACACTCCTTAACGATTTAAAAATAAATTTTTTCAACAACGGCCAACAACTGGAGTTATTAGCTTTTCACTGGCCGCAAACCGATCGTTACTCATAAAGGCGGAGCGCCCATTACGTAACAAAAATCCGGGAATAGTTCGAGGCTGTCTGCAATTGTTCTATTAAATATCCTCTTAAAATTGACTCGAAAACAGATAGAAAACATGCCTCAGAAAAGGCTCAGAATGCATCTACAGGCGTCCGGAGAGTCCCCACTGTTTCAATATACGTTGTTTATCAACAGATCTAAACAACAACATTAGTTTAATGACTACTGCCTCGTGGCTTTATTGTACGCCACCATGTTACAGAGACCCGGATCGCCAGGGACCATGCATTGTACATCATGCACCTACTATAGGGACCAGTCATTATTGTAACATCATTTTATTTTTAATAAAGACACGAAAAAGAAAAGCTGACTCTTGTCTTATGTTAGATATTCATCACCTTGTCTTCAAAAGACTTAACCTTATTTAGTATCTACCATTACTAAATTAAAATTGATAAAACAGTGAGCTACCTGCTCTTAATCTTAAAACTTAAATGTTCGTTGTCCATCAGACCTATTAGTTTTTTACTTGAATGTCCAAGAGCTACACCTTGAACTTTAACACTTAATATTTACATTTATAGTCCTTGAGATAAACTGGACTTCTACTCTCTCTCCCAGAACGAGTTTTCACTGGCATCTGCATGTTTGATCTCATAGACGATTTCACAGGTGTACTCCACAGAATTGTCCACAGACATCTTAGGTGTAGATGGACTTTCCACAGTAAGCTTTTCTTTCGCAGAATCATTGTTCACGTGCCCTGGTGTCAATGATTGTTCACAAACATCAGTTTTCGAACTAATCACAACTGGTGGTTTCTCTGGTGTTTTTCTCAAGTGGACTCTGTTTCTACGATAGACACCATCTGAGGTTTCTACTTCATATGACCTTTCATCTAGTCTCTTATTCACTATTGCTTTCTGCCACACTTTTGTTCGTTGAAATGGTTTCATTCTCGCGACGTCTCCTTCTGAAAGTGGTTTCAATTCTTTTGCTGATCTGTTATACTTTGTCTGTCTTTGAGTTTTGCTAACTCGTTAAAGGGTGTACACTACCAAATCAAATCCCATAGACGACAATAGTAACATATACGGCTAAAACTCCTACCTGCAAC